>NC_064808.1:102379265-102458235 GCF_023721935.1 Panthera uncia
ATCCAGCTCTTCCCATAGGTATCTATTTTTGCTGAGGGCTCACCTCTTTCTGATACATGCCCTCACTTTCATATAGGACACTCAGTCCTAAAAGAAGTGATATTAACTACTCTGTAATTCAGCAATCTGCAGGAGCAAACTTGGTGGTTGGTTCTAGTCTTTCAACCTTACATAATTAGATAATTCCCGATTTTCAGCCTGTGCCTGAATCAGAAATTTGAACTTGATATTCTCCCTGTTACAGATGTCCAGTTCAAACAGAAGCATCCTGTCCATGGAACATGATTTCTTCGAGCTTTCTATAAAACTGTATAGCAGCTGTTACTTGGTCCCCCCAAGCCTTGACTTCACAGGACACTCCATTTCAGGTGACCATGGCTGATAATTCACTCATAATTAACTCTATGCCATGATCTACTCAAGTCCCTTTGGCCAGGTAAGCAACTGATCCCACACTTCCCCATTTCCCTGTTGTTGCAGGCCAATTTCTGTATAAATCCAATTCCTTTGGCCACAAATAAAGGGGATCCCTCACTTGCCTAACTTGAGAAATCAGAAATCCCAAGGGAGTGTGGCTTCAGGGTTCGTTATTTCAAGGGCTTGAATACAACCCAGAGGACCAAGTGCTTTTTAGCCTTCTACTCTGCCATCCCCAGCACAGCAGCTTCGCCCTCGGAGCAGCTCTCTTGCTGGTCACAGGACGGCTCTTGCAGTTCCAGAGAGCACATGCAGATATCACCAAGCCCAACAGAAGAACAAGGAAAACTTTTCCCAGAAGTACCCCTACTGCATATCTTATTGGCCAGGATTAGGTCACAATCTGTGCCTAAAATGATCACTGATGGCAAGAATGGAATATAACTACTCAGAAGTTATCTTTGAGCTAGAGATAGGACCATCTTCCCCAGGCGTATGGCTATACAGAGGAGGAGAGATAGCAGGACAAAATCAGGGCTCTGTTGGCAAAGAAGAAACAGGGAATTCAGGCTGACTGGGTAACCAATAGTGTCTGCATCAATGATGATGATGATGGACAAAGGATAGAAAATGGTCAGCACCTGAGTTTTTATTCTTGCCACCCAGCGTCCTACCCGATGACAGATGAGACTGTCATTCAGGAAAGTGGCCAACATTGGGGTAGAAAGATGGATCAGAGAGGACAAGGGACGCATCACTTCCACAATAGACAACACCCCCATATCCAGAGTGAGCAGAGAAAGATAATTTCCCTGTGAGGAAGGACAGTTAGGTCTCAGTGCTGCCCTGGAGAAAGCTCTCAAGCTAGTCTAGAACCCCAGTGGTCCAGACCCAAGAGAATAAAGCTGATTACCCCTACCGTGGAGCCTCCTACTCCCGCTTACAAGAATATTTCTAATCTTATAGTTCATCCAGAGGAAACAGTGTCCCCATATTAACCATAAAAAACAAAACAAAACAAAAAACACGAATGTACATAGCACGGAACTCTTAGGCTGTGGGACAGAGCCCAGTCAGGTGCCCAAGAGAAATTTCTTGGCTTCTCTCGTACCCTCAGTTGATTCCCAGAAGGCAGCAGTCACCATCCAGAAAAGAATGAGTCATCATACTTTCAAAGTAAATGAGGAGAAGAAAAGATGGGGAATGACTGGAAGAAATGAAAACCTGTTCCTCTTTGCAAACATCCTTCACCTTTCTCCTTTATCCCTTGAGATTTTGTAGGCCCAGCATGCCTTTGAGGTTCACCTGTATACACCTGGGGGCCAGGGAGAAGATGATGAAACAGAGGTGGAAGCCTAACAATGAGTATGACCAGCTCCTGAGGACAGACTGCAGGTGTCCGACATGTTTGTAGAGCTTGGGGAACCACTCACATCTTCATGTGGAAGCTACCCTGAATCCTGTGTTCTGTGTGGCTGGCAGGGTGACGAGGACGACGTGTCCACGCAGCCTCCCCGTGCCACCTCCAGGCACAGCAATGTGAGGCCAAGACCGCTGTGCTCTGGGCCGAGCCCAGATGCTCACACCAGGCGATGCTGTGACAACGGGTCAGTCTCTGGAGGCCGCTTCCACTGAGCCCTTGCAGCCCCCCTCAGACAGAGAGCAGAATTTGCTATTTTGCCCGATGTCCTTGTGAACTCACCCGTTACCCTCCCCACCTCTGCCCTCGGCCCTCGCCTCACGCTCCCCTCCGGAGACTCTCAACATCTGGAGTGCTCAGGGTAGCTGTTCTGCATTCATCACCTGATTTTGGTTTTCCATCCTCACGACGGTTCCGAGAGGTGGCCGGGGGCGTGTGGTACAATGATTCTGGCTGTGCAGGTAGGGATGCGCGGCTCAGGGGGGAGGTGCCTTCTGTTCCCCCAGATCACACACCAGATCACCTTGTCCTTCCAGCACTCGAGGGCGCCGCAGGATTTATGGTACCGGGAGAGAGTCAAAATCTCCAAATACTGGCGCCGCAACTGGAAAAGGTTTTGGAGGTGGCTGGCCCTATTTTTAGTAATGAAGAGTCAGAGGCACCGAGGAAGACTTGAGCAGGTAGGGGGAACCCGGGGCTCCGGCTGCTCCCTGCCCTCGAACTGCCTCTGCTTTGGAGCCCTTTTATTTCAGAGTCCATTCTCTTTTACCAGGGGAAAATAATTAAGTGTATGAGCAGTAACTCCTGATTTTGAAGCCCTTCAATTTAAAGCCATGGGGAGGAAATAATTAAATTGAATCCAATTCACAGCATTTAAAACGCCGATATACACCAGGGCCTTCTCCCCCCACCCCACCCCCTGCACCCCCGCCTTCTTTCCAGTGTGTTTATGAACAGAATTAATCATCAACGCGTTCACCTTAGCAACCCACTGAGCTGGAGTCGGAATGAAACATCCTGTGCAGCAAGAATCCACTCAAATATTCAAATAGAGGCTAACAGACTAAAAAATATTCCATCTAAATGCATAGAATATTTCCTGCATGAAGACAGATCACAGATCGCATCGTCCTGTAAGTTCTTGGGGGGGCGCTCGGCCTGGCCACTCGGGAGAATCTAAGTGCATCTCAAGAAGCTGAAGCAGAGTGTATGAAAATGCGCCGGATCTGTACTTGGGGTTTTAAAAATGTTTGTGAGAGGTCAGTGTTTACTGGCCAAATTGAGCGTTTTGACCTTGTTTTCTATTTTTAAATGTCTGAGCCTCTCCCCTGTGTTGATATAAGCATCTGCTGTTGCCTTGGAGAATAAGCACGTCGCTTCTGGATATCTGACCGAGCAGGAAGGAAACCAGTCTGAGGAGTTAATTTTGCTGGCAGGGTTTAACCCAGAGGAAACCTGCTCTTCGGCTGCTTTCTCTGGCATCGCTTCTTTGACTGACAATCACGGGATATCCAACAAGCTTCGGAATCTACTTATAGGCTGTAGAGGCCACACAGGGGTGGAGACGGAGGGAATGGAAATAAAGCTTTTTATACATTATGTCACTGAATTCTTCCACTGGCCCTGGGGAGTAGGTGATGTCTGCATTTTACAAATGAGGAAACTGTGACTTAAGAGAAATTAAGTGGTTTGCAAAAGGTTAAAAGGATAAATAGAGGGGCATAACTCGGTTCAAATTCCAGAGCTCTTTCCACCATATGACACTAGCTAATATCCTCATTTATTTTGTTTTTAATTATTGTTTGTTTGTTTATTTATTTATTTATTTATTTATTTAGAGCATGAGCAGGAGAAGGGCAGAGAGAGACAGAGGAAGATAGAGAATCCTAAGCAGGCGCCACACTCAGCATAGAGCCCGACGCAGGGCTAAAACTAACAACCCTGGGATCACGACCTGAACTGAAATCAAGAGTAGGTCACTTAACCTACTGAGCCACCCAGGCATCCCAGTTCTCATTTACTGTGAAAGTATGATGATTTGTCCTTTTCTGGAAGGTAACTGGTACCCTCTTGGAATCAACTGAGGGTGTGAGAGAAGTCTCTTGACTCCCCAGTGGGCACATAACTGGGCTCTGTCCCACAGCCTAAGATCTCAGCCAAACCTGGTGGCCACTCCGCCCATGGGCACATCACGCAATGGAAGACAGGGCGAGGGCATGGCTCTCACACTCAGCCCTGCAAACATGTTCCCTGGATCTGAGAACCAACTCTAAGCACCCACCCTCGGCGTTAATGCCTGGATTATTTCTCTTTCTGTTCTGCAAAAGTTTTCTGTGCATCTCCTCCTCTGCATCCAAGTGGACCCACCTCTGGCTGAGAACACCCTGCCTCTGGCTTTCTGCATAGGTCATCTTCCCTGGCTCAAGCTCAGCGGCAGTACCCCTTCTTGTGAAGCATTACCCCTGTATCTTAGCCCTCAGGGCTGGCCCTCTTCTCAGAACAATGCTAGATGTCTTCCTTGTGCCGTCTTAATCCTCACACCCACCTTGACAGTGTCTAAGCAAGATGAAGAAACAGATTCACATCATGATGTGCCTTTACTTCCTGCCTTACAACTGCAACTCCTGTCCACCTCTCCAGCCTCATCTCCTACCGGGCTCCAAACACTCTGGCCTTCTTCTCATCCCTCGAGTACACCAAGCTTGCTCCTGGGTTAGAGACTTTGTACTTGTGTTCCCTCAGCCTAGACCCTTCTATCACCTCATGCCACAGTCTTCCCAAAGCCAGAATATTCCTTGTCGTTCACGTCTCAGCTCAAATTCCCCCTCTAGGCAGACCTTCCTGAACACACTAAGTAGTTTCCTTACCCAAATGCCCACGCTTACTCCCTAACATAAGCGCCTGTTCTAATTTCTTGATGGCACCTGCCACCATCTGACATCACCCTGCTCATTGATTTCATTGTGCGCTTATCACCCACACGCCCCACTGGATGTGTGCTTGGGGATCACAACGACCTTGTTTCCCACTGGTTCTTCCGTCCCCAGGATGGTGTCTGACTCCATAAGTATTTGCTCAATGGATATGAAAGAAAGAAGGAACAAAGGAGGATAGAAGAAGGACAAGGGGAAGTCATGGCTCCAGTGCTGTTATGTGGTGCTCTATCATCTTCGACGTCCTTTTGTGTGCATCATCTTGTTTGACTCCCATAAGAGTAATTCCCATCTAGGTAAGATAATCCCCATCGACAGACAGAAATGCCCATCGGTAGTACTCCGTACCTTCAAGCACTGTGTTCTAAAATGGAATCGAATGACAAGTGAAAAGAGAGAGCGAGAGTATTACACGATAAGTTGCAGAGGCAAGATCTAAACTCAAGTAGTCTGACTCCAGAGCCCATGCTCTTAACCTGTACACAAAGGCCACAGATTCAGAGAAGTGTCTTATACATGATAAGGGACTCAGAGATTTTGAATCTTTGAGTATCAGATTCCAGACCTTTGCTGCCCTTGCTTTTCCTTCCATAACACACCAAGTACCTAGTTAAGGAACTGGAGGGTAGCAGAGGAAGAGGAGTTTGTGAAGAAGGGAGAGGCCAGGATGTAACTTCCCCCATTTCCACCATGGACTGGATGTCTTCCCTTTGCCCTTCCAAATCCACTCTCCATCTTTCTCCACGCTGCTGTGTCCTGGGAGACTGATCTGCAAGGATGACACAAAAGAGCACCCTTGCCCTCTTGCTTCCTGCTGAGTTCAGCCATCAGAGAACATTGGGAAAAAAGTGCCAACTTGTGGCAGAGGGAGGAGGAAAGTTATCTAATCCCTTCTTCTTGGGGAGGGCAACAGTCACATCTCGTGTAGGGCAGCCCTCTCCTCAAGGCTCCCGTTTCTTCAGTCTGGGGGCAATAAGAGCATCCCTCTGTGACTAGCCTCAGGCCCCTGTACTTTCTGCTATCTCTGGCGGTTTCCCCACACCCTCCCCTGCCTTCAAAACCTATGTCTGTACTCAATTCTCTCCTCAAGTGATCCCCGTGTGTGCCTTCCATTTGTGTCCCATTAGAACTTGACTTACCTACTGCACTCAAAGTCTCCCAGTGAGAGACTTTATCTGGCAAGTCTTCTGTTCTATGGACCCAGAGCAAGTGAATGGCCCATACGTGTTCCCTGATAGACAGTTCTATTTGGTGCACAGGCAGGTTCTTCACTTCCATTTCTTTGTTTGCTAGAGGGAATACAGCTCTTGGGACTTTTCTTTCTGACCCAGGTGATTTCTCCATTAGGAGGCCAGTCTTTCATGAACTCCCACTTTTGAGGATCAAGTAATTGGCCCTTTGCCTTCTACAAATTTAATTTTCAACAGATGTTTTTGTTACTCCTGTAACTGTTATGGGGACTATATACAGTCTTATGTCTATCTGAAACTATATCAATTTAATCATTGTTTCCTGATTCTCTCTTCCAACAGGGGCCACAATAGCTATCTTATTCACTCCTGAATCTCTAGAGCCTTGAATGTCCAGAACTTGGTACATGGTAGCTTCAAAAAATAACTGTTCATGAATTGAGAGACTTAAGTGTGTTTTGGTGATTAAGGAATGGGGGAAGGTCCCTGTGGTACCAAGAGTCCATTTCTTTAGGCTACGGAAAGAGTCATGTAATTTCTACCACCTCGGGAAAACATAGTGAATACGCATTTAGTGGGTGGGCCAATGAAGAGGTATATAGGCATTTCCCAAGGCTTTCATTCATACTAGGCAAGCCAATGCTGTTCTAAGTACCAGCCATACTTCTGAATGAGGAAATACAATTTAGGAATGGGGAAAACAATCGAAAGAGGGTTCTGAGCCCCAGATCTTAGTCTGTTACCCCAGCATGTACAGACCACAGGGTAAGCTGTTGCTCGAGGTGACTTAAGAACAAGGGTTGAAAATATCCTAAACTTAGATTGTGGTGATGTACAATTCTGTGAATATGCTGACAATCATGGCATGGTACACTTTCCATGGATGAATTGTATGGTAAGTGAATCACATTTCAATAAAGATATTTTTTTTTATTTTTTTACATTTATTTTTTGAGAGACACAGAGAGACAGAGCACAAGTTGGGGAGTGGCAGAGAGAGAAGGAGACACAGAATCCGAAGCAGGCTCCAGGCTCTGAGCTGTCAGCACAGAGCCCGATGCAGGGCTCGAACCCACAAACTGTGAGATCATGACCCGAGCCGAAGTCAGACGCCCAACCGACTGAACCACCCAGGTGCCCCAATAAAGATATTTTTTTAAAAAAGAACAAAAGGAGCCCAATCAACCTGGTTATTGAACTATGTTTCAGTGTGGCACATGTATTCTTTACAAGGGGAAGCAATTCACTCTAAGACTATACATTGGAATCAGAAGATACAGGTAATTTATTATCAAAAAGGATAAACATATTTTTAAAAAGTAAGCAAGAGGCACTCAGAGTGGTTACAGCCTCAAACATTAATTTTTACAAATGAGTCAAGCGACTTGCTCAAGGTTGCACAGCTAGCTAGGAGCAAATCTGGTCTGAACCCACCAGTCCCTGGCCACCAGGGCATTGTCCTTCCTTCTACACCAGTGGTAACGCACAGTGGTGAAAGTTGGGGTAAAATGTATTTCTGAATTCAAAAAAGAGAGGGTAAATAAATTCCAGAAACTATAGATCATTAAATATGACATCAATCTGAATCCAATTCTAAAATGGATTTTAAAATATGTGGTGTGTGAGCCTTTAGAAAAGCAAGGATTATTACATGACGTCAGCATGGATTATTAGGAAGGAGACTCATAAAACTGTTCTATCTGCTTTATGAAAAAGGTTCCAGTAGATTGGGGGACGATATAAATGTTTATTTTACTTAACTGAAACACTTGATACATTCTTTCATGTTTTTTTCTGCAAACAAGATGCAAATGTGACCCAGATAATGGTGAAGTTTGGAATAAGCATGCAGACATGGTAAGCTGTCCATGTGAAAACTATACACTGGCGTTAACTGAAACATTCGTATAATCTTGGGCTGCATTAATAGCAATAGGGATCAGTGCATTTTGTGCACATCTGGCATTTAAGACAGACATTGACACGATGGGATATCTTTGCAAGAAGGTGGCCAGTGGGGGTGGTGGGGTTTGTCTCTGAACAACATGCCATGGCTCACATGATGACTGGTTGGAAGAATGAGTGCCCCTTCTCCGGGAGAAGAGACTTGGGAAATTACGGTAACTGTCCTCAAACACTTCAGAGTTGCTATGCAGAGATGGGTCGCACCTAGTCCACGAGGCTTCAGAGAGAGAACTAGGTAGGGAGTGGTCTGATGGAGAAGGAGGTCTGGGTGGAATGCAGGAAATCAAAGCCACATTGACTGGCATAACTGGTATCACTCTGTAATCCTGGCCTCAAGCCTAAGTCCTAAAAAATGTATCCCTAGATCGAGAGGTAGCTGAAGGCTAATTATTCAAATGATATGGTCTTGGATCTGTGCAAATTACTTTTACAGACATTATTTTCTATTATGTTCTCAGGTTACACAGGGGATAATCCATACAAAAATAAACTTGTGCATTTATTGGAAAAATATGATTGCAGATATGTCCCACATATAGCTTCTTGTTCCCTAGGTAATTTCCTTTTGACCTAATTACAAGATAAACCTTATTTCCCTTCAATGACTGAAGACCTCTCGAACCTGATTGTCTTCCCACATGGCCTGTCTTGCTGAAAGGTAGCAATACCCACCTGCCGTGCACTCTAGACTGTCTCCGTATCTTTGTCACTGAGTTCTCCCAGTTCATGGCTGTAACACACCCACCCAGCTTCTCCTGGGGCTACTATCTTGGTTTCAGTAGAGTAAATGATATCTAAGACAGGCAAGAAGGTCATCTCTTCACTAAGATCTTCTCACAATTGCCTCAAAAATGCCTCCTCAGTGAACACTAGGCTGGCTACCTTACTCCAGATTCTCAGCCTGTCTGCCACCCGCACGCCTCCCTGTACCGTTTACCCTGCTCTACCTTTTCTCTTTTTTCCATATAACTTACCACCTTCCAACATACTATGTAATTTATTTACTTACACTTATTACTATTGACTTCTTTTTAAGTCTCATTTTAAAAGTCATTTAGCCTTGTCATTTTATTATGAGCTATTTCAATCATACAGAAAATGAAGAGCCTATTATAATAACCATATGTGTAACCACAACCCAGTTTTGTTAAATCTTAACATTTTGTTACTTTTACTTCACATATGTAATTTAAAAAGATATTTAAACCATTAGAGAGGCACCTGGCTGGCTCAGTTGGTACAGCCTATGACTCTTCATCTCCAAGGTGTAAGTTAGAGCCCCACGTTGGGTGTAGAGATTACTTAAAATCTTTAAAATCAAAACAAAACAGGGGTGCCTGGGTGGCTCAGTCGGTTAAGTGTCCAACTTCAGCTCAGGGCATGATCTCGCGGTTGATGAGTTCGAGCCCCATATCAGGCTCTGCGCTGGTGGTACAGAACCTGCTTGGGATTCTCTCCCTTCCTCCCTCTCTGCCCTTCCACACTTGTGCTCTCTCTCTCAAAATAAATAAATAAGCTTAAAAGAAATCAAAACAAAACAAAACATTAGAGAAGTAGATGATGCATCCCGCATAGTCCTCTCTTCCTTCCTTCTGGAGGCAACCACTTCCTAAACATAGTGGATCTCCTTCCTCTGCATACTTTTAGTTTACTGGCTATGACGTATCCAGAAATAATACTGGGCTACACATATTTAACATTATAAAATGGATATGCTGCACAAATTATTTGGAAGCTTACTATTTTATACAACTGTTTCTGATACTTGTTCATACTCATCCATGGAGCTCTAGTTCATCACATTTCTGTTTCCTCCTGTCTGAAGGTAAGCTTCATGAGCTCAGGAATATTTTTCTAATTCTTTTCAATGCTATATTCCAAGCACCTAGAACAGTGCCTGGTACAAAGTACACACTAAAAAAATATTCATGTGTATTTGTGGGTGAATGAATGGACAGTGCAAGTAACACATTAGGGAAAATGGTGAGGAGTATGACCTGGCTAAAGAGGTAGGATATGATTTAAAAAAAAAAAAAAAAGTACTTACATGAGAGGACTCTCCTCTAGCTACAAATGAATTGAAACAAAATGAATTGAAATGAATATGCAAAAATCCAGGAAAAAATTCCAAAGTAAGAAGAAAAAGGAGGAAGAGGAGGAAGGGCAGGAGAAGAAGAAAAGGAGGAGGAAGGAGTAGAGGGGAAGGAGGAGGAAGGTGGAGAAGAAATCAAGGGAATTCCATATGCCAGAAATAAAGAAGGAACCCAGAGATGGAGAATTAAAGAGCTCTGGTGCTGCTGTAGCCCTGGGGGTGTCAGACAAGTATACTGGCTCTAGGCCCTGAGGTAAGGCTTTAGTGCATATGAAGGAACAGGAAACGTGGTCTGGACCCACCCAAGTATGGGGGTCAGGGGAGGATTGAACAGAAACCCCTGCATAAAACAGAGCCTCAAAGGGCTACCCTGACTGTGAAAGAGAAACTAACACCACCCTCTACTCCACAAGCCAGGGAAGAAAAAAGGAAATTTTCTGCCTGTCTGAGACAGTACATGGGTAGAAAAGAATGGTTCTCAAGGGAAGAAACCCCAACTTTGTGCTGCATAAATAGATGCAGTCAAACAAAATTACCCCCATTGTGCAAGAACCCCAAGCAAAGAGATTAACGTAAAATCTGGTCCTAGGCTACTGGAGTCCACAAGACGCTAGCAGAAGCTAACACACGACCATTCTGAAGGAAGTGTCTACAACCTGGTATGTGTGGGACTCCCAGAGAAAAACATCCCTCCTGCAGACAAGCTCACCCCACAAAATTATAAACTAGAGGCTAAAACAAGCTAGTAACATGAAAGATGATAACAGCATGATGAAACAGACAAGTTTGGAAAAGAACCAAATAGAACTTTTCAAAACGAAAGAGTTCAGTCACTTAAATTCTCATCTAAGAGAAGTGGCAAGAGACAAGTCATCTGAAACCAGGTAATGGATTTTGTATAACACCCAAGGAAGTCTGGACTTTATCCAGGAGTTGCTGAGGAGCCTGTAGCAGGGTTTAAGCAAGGCAGTGATATTGTTACACATATGGTTTAGAAAGAAGACACCGGAGACCTTGTAGTAGAAGGGAGGCCAGAGAATTAAAATCAGGAAGACCAAATAAAAAGCCATATCAGTGAGGTGTCATTCAATTACAAATGACAGGACCGACAACTCAAATTGCACTTAGAAATAATAATATATTATTGGCTCCCTCAGACAAGAAATTTCGGGTTCCTTAAATCAGGAAGTGAAGGCGTGATCAACACGTTCAGTGATGCAGTCAGAAAGATATCTGATGTAAATGGTCCTGCTGTGTGATCATCTTCCTGGTCCCGTCTGTGAACTGTGGCTCTTTTGAACAAGGCATTCTTCACCGCTGTGTCCCAGGCATGTGGACAGTCACATCACGCCGTTGATGTGTGTGTGATTCATCTCGCTGTTTGTTTCCTTCTGCGTGGTTACACTTCAGGCTCCCTCTGTTTGTGGCCTGCACTGGGTACACGTAGAGACATCCAAGGCCACAAGAGTTCCAGAGCTGCTTTCTTGTTGTTGGTTCTTTCACGTGGGTTTTTTAATACCTTTTTTGTTCTTCTGCTTACCTCGCAACAAAATGTCCATTTTTACAGTTGATCTAGATGTTCTGAAGTTCTCCTGTCCCTGTCTTCAGTGACCTGGTGAGACCCTGGCTCATCCCCAGCCTCTCCAGTCTTCTCTCGTTCCTCCACGGGGTGCTGGTCCAAGCTGGACTTGACTCTCTTCTCTCAGTGATTCCTCTCAAATGATGCCCAAATCTGGCAGCAACCACCATCATGTCTGTGCAGATGAACCCCAAATCTGTATGTCCTGATCTCTTCCTAAACCTCGGACCTGCAGTCCTACTGGAATGTCCGGCCCGTATTTCAAACTCATTGTGTCCTAAACTTATCACGTCACAGGTATCCGTTTCGTAAACCAGCTCTTCTTCCTCTTACCGGTGTCTCCCATGTCTGCCCTTTTGTGGGTGCGCGTGGAAACGTCATTCCCAGGCCACCTGGGATCTGACTCGAGCTGCCATCTCTGACTCCTCCCTCCCCTTAAGTTCCACATTCACACTGTCACCAAGTCCTGACCAGCCCTAGGATGTGACCTGCCTTTTCGTGGTTTTACTGCAGTTGTGAATTGGCTTTTGACCATCCCAAACCAGGGAGGGGAGAGACCGTGCAGACAGACAGAGATTTGACCTGAACAGTGACTTAGGAGGACAGACTAACTGGTCTTTGGGAGCCCAAACAGTGACCGAAAGAACGGCAGCCTAATGAGACTGGATAAATGCACTCAATTGGATTGGAGATACACAAATATCATAAATGCTTTGCTGGAGGGAGACCTGAGGGCTCAGAGTCAAGGAAAGCACTTGTAGTTATAAAATAAAACTCTGTGGGGTTTGTGAGCAGATGATGGGACCTCTAATAAATGGCTATGACAGGGGCGCCTGGGTGGCTCAGTCGGTTAAGCGTCTGACTTCAGCTCAGGTCACGATCTCGCGGTCCGTGAGTTCGAGCCCCGCGTCGGGCTCTGGGCTGATGGCTCAGAGCCTGGAGCCTGCTTCCCATTCTGTGTCTCCCTCTCTCTCTGCCCCTCCCCCGTTCATGCTCTGTCTCTCTCTGTCTCAAAAATAAATAAATGTTAAAAAAAATTTTTTTTTTAATAAATTAAAAAAAATTAAAAAAAAATAAATGGCTATGACAGACAGCAACTCCGGGGGCCTTGTGGGTTTCCAGAGACAGGGGAAGGACCTCAGAAAGGCCAGGCACATGTCAATGACAGACGGAGAGCAGAAGGCCTTTCCAGATCTGCCGCCATCCTGAGCAAGGTGTACATATGGAGCAGAGCTGACAAGTCACAGGTAACAGCTGTCAGACTGTTGTTGTTTTGTGTTCATGAAACAGGTTAATGAGAGTCTGTGATGAGATTCCCCATCCTGTTCCAGATCTTCCCAGAAGGGCTAGGAGAGAGAGTGGGGAATATGGAACAGAGCCCATGTTCTCCTGTGCTCATGTGTCTGTGGCTTTTCTCCTCTACACGATGGTCAGGTCCACAGCAGAGCTGTGTGAGTGCCTGTGAGGCCAACCGCTTTGCGGAGTACCAGCCTTCTTACTTCCTTCACCCCCCAGGTCCCTGCTTTCGCGGTGCGCCTACCAGGCGGGATTGAAAGACTGTCTCCATTTATTAGTCCGCTTGTAGGGGAAACATGATAAGAGGGAAAACACAGTCGACACTTGATTCGGACCAGGCCGGGCACACCACTGCTGTGTGCTCAGAAGTGACAGGACCAGCTGAAGAAACACATACTAAGGGGGAAATCCCAGCCCCAGAATGCCAGGCCCTGCCCTCCAGGGTAAAACCTCTCTGAGAATAGAACAGAAAAGAAAAGAAACCCAAGTTTTGCTGACTTGTGCACATTCCAAAACATTCAAGAGATAGAAAAAGAAAGAAAAGTAACATCTGTCAACTTAAAAATAACTGCGATGGGAGCAAACAGAATCATCTTTTCCTAATGTCCAAGAAAAGTTTTCAAACCTACTGAATGCATGATTGACTAAATCACTGAGGAGTGAATGCATTTTTGTCTTCTGCACACTCCACCCTTGATAACCAAACACAAAGTATCTAAAGAGACTTTTAATCTACATCAGGAATGTAGTCTTTAGCAATGTCCTGTCCCTGATAATTGGAAGGAGCTCACTACACATTTGTTGGAAGGAAGGAGGGAGGAGGGAAGGAAGGAAGGGTATATTATTACAGTGATGTGCAGATTTCTACCATCATCAGTGAGTGGCCTGATGTGAAAGCATGGGCTTTAAAGTCAGACAGACCCGGGTTCAAGTCCCACTTTGGCCAATCACCAGCCATGTGGGCTCCACCCTCTTCCTCTGGAGCATATTCCTATCCTAGAGGTGGTAAAGGATGAGGTCATGAGCACGAGCTCTGATGCCAGGCCCCTTGGGTCAGGTTAGAATACCAGTTCTGCCACTGACCAGATTATGATGGGGGCAAGTTAATTGCCTGTCTGTGCCTTAGTTTCCCCAGTCACAAACTGGGGTCTGATATTACTCCCTCCTTTGTGAGGTTTTGAATAATTAAATGAAATAGTGTGTGCAAAGCACATAAAATAGAACTGGTACTCCATTACTCATTAAACATTAGCATTGTTATTATATCCTCAAGAAGGTAAGCCTTTGGAAAGTAGGGGCTCTGTGGGTTTCACTTATAACTGTGTCCTCAGTGGAACCTCACACATAGTTTGCGCCCATTAACCTTTTGGAGTAAAGAACAACACACCCTCTCAGGGTTGTTATGGGGTGTTATGTTGTCTGAACCTGTAAAACTCCTGACACTGAGTAGCCACTCCATAAAAATTGATTACAACCTCTCTTCCCTGATCTCACAGGGCAATCCATGGGTCCCCACTTTCTAAGAGTTCTCTCTCCTTTGGGAAAGCCATACATCTTTCTCCTTAGGTACATGACTGGGTAGCATTTTCACTGTTATACACTGAGCAGGGTCCTCTTTAGACTGAGGGAAACTAGTGATTTGGTTTTCATTGGCTGCAGGGATTATCTGTTCCAGTACTCATAAGTGAAGCACTTCTCTCATGGGGCTTCTACCAGAGCTGCCCTGGGAACAGCACTGCCCATGTGGGGCTCTGGACAGCATGGGAAAGGAAGGGGTACCATGCTGATTTCATCACCAAGTTGTCAATCATGCATGAATACTATGTTGTATTCAGAATACAGAATACTGCGCTTCAGAATTGCTGCTTCATCAGAGATCCAAATATGACTTCTCCTTGGCTTTGTGGACATAAACGGTACATTCTCTGCCACAGAGGCCAAAAAACAAAAGTCCTTTCATCCAACAATTCCCTTCCATAAATGCAAACAAACCAAAGCAAAAACCACTTCCTGTCTGTCTTCAGCCTGGGATGCTATAACGAAACATCATAGGGTGGGCGGCTTATACAACAAACATTTATCACTCACAGTTCTGGAGAATGGTAAGTCTAAGATCGAGGTGCTGGCAGATTTGGTGTCTGGTGGGAACCACTTCCTGGTTTGTTGGCAATGCCTTCTTTCCGTGTTCTTTACAAAATGAGAAAGAGCAAGAAAGGTCTCATCTCTCTTTCTTAGAAGGACACGAATCCTACCATGGGGACTCTACCCTCATGACCTCATCTAAACCTAATTACCCTCTAAAGGCCCCAACTCCAAATACCATTGCATTGGGGAATAGGGCTTCAACATATGAATTTGGGGGAAACACAAACATTGAGTCTATAACTGTCATCCCCTTTCTGAATCTTCAACAGAAATTATCTTATGGCCCCAAGAGCATTAGAATATTAAAATCTTAATATGGAAGAAACTCAACTGTCGGAGGATTCAGGAGACATTGAGGGTGCTGGAATAAGGTCAGGATGACTTTGGACTGGGGCTCAGGAGTCTCTGAACCCTGCCATTGACGAGCTATCTCTCCTGTGAGGTCTCTATGGGCAATAGACCCAGTGCTGGCACCCTCAGACAGTACTGGTAGATGCCAACCTAGGGACTTGTCTTGTGGAAACAAGAATTAGAAGGGATTAGAGGAAACCATAGCGTTAGAGAAATGGCGAGAGCTTCTCTCAGGAAGAGTCATCCCAGAACTCTCTCCATCCAGCTTCATGGAGAGAAGAAACAGAAGGGCTCTTCCCACTGCATCTAGCCTTGAACACCCACCAACAGTAGCTGGTAAATGTCCCTACCCTTCCTTGAGCACCACTTATCCTTGGTCATGGAGAGGAATGAAATGCCATGGCCTAACCCTGGGGAGGACTGAGAACGAGGCCATGGTTTAGAAACCTCCCAGGCATGCCTACACCTGGATGATAAAGAACAAAGAGTTTAGAGCCATAGAGACCTTGATGCATTCTGGGTCTTCCACTCCCTAACTGTGTGCCCTTGTAAAAATCACTTTACTTCTTTAAGCCTGAGGTTCTGCATCTACAAAATAGATAACTCCTATCACATAGAGTTGTTATGAAAAGTAAATGAGATAACATTTGTAAAGCTCTCTGGCAGACTGTCTGGAGCAGGGTTGAGGGCTAAAGACATGGTAGCTATTGTTATCGTTATATAAAATCCAGGGGTCACTTCTGCAGCATCCCTGACAAATTAATATCTAATTTCTGTTTGAATATCTCTGGAGACAAGGTGCTCATTGCCTCACAAGAAAACCTATTCTATTACAGGGTAGCTGCAGAAAATTGTTTTTGGTTATTTGAGACACGTATCTTGTGCTCCCGTCTCTTTCCCTCAAGTACACTGTCTTCCATATGACAGTCTTTTACATACTTGAATGCAGCTGCCATGCTCCCCTAAGTTTTCTCCAGCATCAATAGCCCTTAGTATTCTTAGTCATTTTATGTGAATTAGTTTCTCTGCTTTTCACCATCCTGAATGCTGCCCATCATCCCAAAAAGATAATACAAAACTCTCTAATCATTGGTTTTCATTTTGTTGTCACATAAAGGTGTCTCTCTAAGACATCCATACTGATATTCCATCACAAATACTGACTAATCATGGGGAGAAAGTCATGCTGTTCACAGCAAAGTGAGTTATTAATAAAACTGCCTAGACCTGTTAATTCGCCCATCCAACTAACGTTCAGTGATCATCTTGTATAGTGTCAGGCACCTGGTTAGATATTTGAGACACACAGATGAACAAGAAAGACACTGGCTTGGCCCCCAGAGATCCCACAGTTCAGCATGAGAGACCAAGGGCCAGTACACAGGCAATTATACTAACCCCGAGATTGAACGTGCTGGGAAGGCAGACTATGAGCCCTGTGAGGGCAGGGACCTATCTCTCACTCATTCTACATTCTCAATACTCCATACAATGCTATTCTCATACTGCAATGGACTGAATGTTTATGTCCCCCAAATTCACACATTGAAAGCTAATCCCCAATGTGATGGCATTTGGAGATGGGGGCTCTACGGAAAATGATTAGGTCATGAGACAGGGACCTCATGCATAGGATTAGTATCCTCATAAAAGGGACCTCAGAGAGCTCCTTTGCCCTTTCCCCCATATGAGGACACAATAAGAACTGTCTATGAGCCAGGAAGCAGGTTCTCACCAGGCACCAGATTTGCAAGCACCTTTATCTTGGACTTCCCAGTCTCCAGAAATGTGTGAAATAAATGTTTGTTGTTTAAGCCATTCAGTTTATTGTGTTTTGTTATAGCATCTGAAACAAAGACACATATCATGCATTTCCCCCCTAGCTGCCAGAGTCATATTTTTAAAAATATAAATCATATCATGTCATTTCCCTGCTTAGAAATCCCCAGTGGCTTAGATTTCCAGGCATATTATCAAGCGAAAAAGGCAAGGTGCAGAATGATACCTAGAGTAACATGTCATGTATGCAACAGCAAACAAAGCAATGTATTTTCTATGGTGATAGATAGACAGATAGATAGAGATAGATCAGATACATAATTTTGAAAAAGAAAAATCTCCAGTGGCTTTCTAATGCACTCAGAAAAATCAAGCATCTTACACTCACCTATGAGGCCCCAAATATCTTCCTCCAGCAACTCAGCCTTTCCTATACCTCTCTCTCCCTCACTAAGCTCCAACTACAGGAACTGGCATTTTCCTCCAACATGCAACATTCATTCCTGATATAGGGCCTTTACATGAACTATTCCCCTGTATGGAATTCTCTTCTCGCTGATCTTCATAGGATTTACTCTTCTTATTCAGATTCAGATCTAAGCACACAGGTTACCTCCTCTAGGAAGACTTCCCTACCATCCAAAGTAAAATAGCTGCCATGTGATAATTATTTACCTTATTTTAAATTCTCTGTTTAGCACTTTTCTACATCTCAAATATCTCCTGAATGTAGGATCCTCGTCTGCCTTGTTTACCAAGGATCAGAACATTGCTTGGCACATAACTGGTGTTCAAGAAATAAGTGCTAAATGATTTAATAAACTGTTGTTGGCCCAATACCTAGCAGAGAGCCTGGTGCCTGGGAGGGGCTCTTTAGACACTCTCTGAGAGAGTGAGTGAGTTGGGATGGAAGAGAGAGCAGCAAAAGTTCACCCAGTCGCTGGAAGGTGGAAACAAGACTTCCCTCAGAGCATGGTTTTGTTGTGTGTTCATCTGCCACCATTCGACTGTCACTCATTTCATTCTCACACATGTGGGAGTAAATTTATTATGGACCTTATTAAGGTCTTCTAACCTGCTCTGGTGTTATGGCCATGCCGATGGGAGCCAGATAATCAAAGGAGTAACCTCAAGGTTACATCAGCTATAGGTCAGGTCTCCCTCCATGGCCCAGAGATACCAATGGTTGCCTAGCTACTGCCTCATGTGGGCTGGCGCACTCTGCTGAGACCTCACCCCACCTGTCTGCATAGTCTGCCTCCAGCTATCCCACTGCCCACAGCTAGGACAACCCCACCACACGCCCAGTCACCAGCACTTCCTCCACCACTGGGATATCCTAAAACTCAAAACTTTGGGGAAAGAGACACCTTTTTTCTTTTTTTCCCCTCTAAAAGTAATAGTTAATTATTACCATGACAATGTTCCTGTTTGAATAATAAATTATCATGAAAGAATCAACCTTTCATCAATTCATAGAGGAAATCTTTGGACAAACATGAAAGACAAAAATTTATTTAAAAATGGAAATATCTATTCTCTATCATTGAACAATGAAGGCCTGATGTTTTGGAATACTGAAAACTATGAGTGCATTTTTAAAAGGTGATAATTTTCTATGTCACTGCTCTGAATATTCATTGAATGTCAGAAATATGCAACACATGATAAAAAAAAAGATGTTTTAATTGCACGTATATTCCAGTACAACCTGCTTCTCTTACTAACAACAACCTGTTAACTTATCGATCGTTACACTTTCAGCATGTGTTTCCATATGGCTTAGCAGCAACCTTCCATGACCACGGTGAACAGCATGGAGGGTTTCATTCTGCTGAATCAACCTACCAACCGTCAAGTCTGCAAATGACCCTCCACGCCCATCCTTACAGCTCATTTTGGTCCACTGTCCTCCCTACCCCACATCCCAACCACTCTGCTCTTCATTTGCTATCTCCAGTGCACCCTGCTTTCTCTCCTCTCCAAGACTTTGGCTTTGCGGCCACCTTCTGACTAGAACACTCGTCCCTTCCTTCCTTGCCTTGCTAAACTCTACACACCCTTCAGGTTTCAGCTTAGATAAACTCCTCCAGGGAGGCCACATGCTCACCCCTCTGCTGTTACTCCCATATTACCATTCCCCTCTTGTGTCAAATCTCTTTACATACTAACTGAATGTTTGTCCTCATGTTTAGTCTATAAGCCCTGGGAGGACAGGGACAGTGCAGGTTTATATGTCACTGTCTTCCTGGCACATAATGGATGTTCAATAAATAACTGTCCAATGAATTAGGATATTAAGAACTGAGTGAATGAATTAATGAGTGAATGAATGAATGAATGAGTGAGTGAATGACCTGGAGCATTAGGATACAGATTAGAACTTTCTGCGGCCCATTTACAGAAGGAACTGGTACTTTCATTGTATTTCATCTCGAGTCAAACTTAATTTTTGCTAATATAAATAACTACTTTCCCATGACAAATGGAAGCAATAGAATTTATCACCTTTGGAAACAGTCCAGTGGAATTAGTCAGAGTATGAACCTGTCCATGTGTGGCAGACCGAAAGCTAGGATGGTCATTTTCATAAGTTATGATGAGATCCTAGAAGATTCCTCTCACATTTGAGAAGTTTGATGGGAGAGGATAAAAAGTGCTGGTGGAACCGGTGATTGGTAATTTGATGGCACAGTCAAGGAAAGATGCTCATTGATAAGGAAGTCCTGATCATGCTTATAAAGTAGCCTTTCTCACTCCTCTTTGACCACAGATGCCTTTTTGGGCAGGCTGAAGAGTGATGTGGTTGAGAACATGAGTTTAGGTCTGGGCTCAATCCTGGATTTTCCATTTCTAGTCATATGACTGGTTCCCGTGGTCAGAGCTCAGTTCCATTTCCTCATCAGTGAATGGGACTAGAGCCTTCCCAGTATGCCTGTCTGTATATTACTGAGGCCAGAAAAGCCAAAACCTGCACCTGCATGTCCATGGTTTCCTTCTAGCAAGGATTTCTATTGTAATTTAGGTTCTACCAATCTGACGCATTTGGTTACATGGTCAGTTCTGTCTTGTTTTCCGGGAGGCATTCCTGAAGGACTAGCTTAGAGCCTGCTTCTCTAACCCTCTCAATGATTCTTTAAGCGCCTAATTCCCTGTTTTAAATCTGTTCCTACTTAGAATAGTGAGGGCGGTTTATGTAACCTGCAAGTAAAGCTTAACTGATACCCCAACCACGCAAATTTCTGTGAAAACTACATTAGATAATGTGAGTAACATTCATGTTACGGGGCTTAGCAAATAATAAGCATTTAGCTAAAGATACCAATGTGTTTCCACTGGACATTGCCTGGATAGTTTTTTTCTCCAGAACACTTAAGCTTTTAGCTATGGTGAGAAAGAGACCTGTCTTTTTTTCTGACCCAACAGGGTCAAAAAGATTGGTGCAGAGATGGCGTCCTTTTGAGGAAAGGAGAAGGTAGACAAGGGTACTTGTTTTAAATGGTTTTGATCTGTGCTCAGACACTGAGCATGAGAATTTTCAAATTATAATAGCGTTGTGTGCGAGGTAATTGTTGCAATAAGAATGGCAACTCCATTGATGGGGGCATAACTCATGACCAGTTGTTAAGACTCCAGATGGAGAAGATTTTCCACTGTGTTCCCTAGTATCATGCAAGAACATGGCCTTGTCAAACAACAGACAGTGAGCAAACATTTTAAGCGTGGCAGGTCTGGCCATCAAGGATAGGGCCAAATAGGAAGCTGGGTGGCCTCAGCCTGGATGGCTGCCTGTCAGGGCCCCTCCTGTTGTTCTGATTCTGGGCACCTGCTTCCTCAACTCTTCCAAAGCAACTGGGGGGCTCTGCCTGTGGACTCCTTGGCCTGTACCTTGGCTCACAGATGGTATCCCTTTGCCTTCATCTAATTCCAACTTTTTTGACTTAGCCTGACATGGCCTGACTCTGAATGCATGGCCTCTATCCCCTCAGGTCTACCTAGTAATGGCATACAAGAAAGGCTCAGGAGACCCAAGCCCCTGTGCCCCCTGGCCCAGGCACATCTGTGACTGAGGTAGGCAGAAACAAATGGTGTCCTCATTGCCATTTCGCCTGCAGCACTGATGGCAGCTGCAGACGGATGGGCCTGGTAGGGAAAGCTACTTCCCGATTGAGGTTGAATTTTTCCCCAGGTGGCATGGGACTTAATTCTGTGAGGTCCTGTCTTATTTTCTATGCTTCCAAACTTAACTATGTCAGGTCAGTTTTTTAAAAGTGACCTCAAATTTCCAGTCAGAACAAAGTCATTATGGCAGCTGTTTAAATATACCTACTGTTTAAATATTACTGTTTAAATATACCTAAATCTTCTCATAAAACAAAACAAAGCAGATAGGTAGACTAGAATAGCAAGATTTAAAAATAAAAAGGATAGCATCTTGAACAAAATGAGATGACAAGGCGTTCCCTGAAACCCCGGAGCATAAAGTGGTTAATGCCAAACCACAACCCACGACAGAACCCCCTCAGGACATGTGTGGAACCAGCACTCATGGAGGCGGTGGACAGGACAGAAAAGAGAGTTCTGATGGTCTCAAGAGACTTGAAACACTGGAATTGCATCAAATGCTCATTCCCAACGAGAAACGAGCTCCTTCTCAGTGGAATCCTGGGCAAGCCAACCTGGAAACAACCAATTGGTAAAAATCGGGGAGATCCCCACAGCTGTAGTGTGTAGGTGAGAGCAAACAAGATACACTGACACCTGTGAGAAAATCTCAAGGTCCCGGGCAGCCTAATCCCCCAAGGGCCTCAGGAGTAGCCGGAACCTTTCCTTCTGGGAAGATAGAGACAGACTCAGAGAAAAATTGCTATGCATACAGGAAAAAAAAAAAAAAGAGCAGTGTAGAAACAATGGTGAAAAACCGAGAGAAGAATTCAACTCCTACGCAGAAAAGGGGGTCCAGAGGAAGTAGGACCATTGAGCTGAAAAGCTGCATTTTTTTAATATAATTTATTGTCAAGTTAGCTAACATGCAGTGTATACGGTGTGCTCTTGGCTTCAGGAGTAGATTCCTGTGATTCATTGCTTCCATACAACACCCAGCGCTCATCCCATCGAGTGCCCTCCTCTATGCCCATCATCCATTACCCTCCTCCCCAACCCCCATCAACCCTGTTTGTTCTCTGTATTTAAGAGTCTCTTATGGTTTGCCTCCCTCTCGGTTTGAAACTATTTTTCCCCTTCCCTTCCCTCATGGTCTTCTGTTACGTTTCTCAAGTTCCACATATGAGTAAAAACATATGATATCTGTCTTTCTCTGACTGACACATTTCACTTAGCATAATACTCTCCAGTTCCATCCACGTTGTTGCAAATGGCAGGATTTCATTCTTTCTCATTGCCAAGTAGTATTCCACTGTGTATATAAACCACATCTTCTTTATAATACTTCAAGGCAACAACATGGGGTGGGGGGAGCCTTAGAACCACTTCCCTAGGAAACTACCATGACCTTTCTCCACAGGAATCTCCTTCTCAAAGAAGAAGGGGCAAAAAGGGGGGGGGGCATCTCAAATAAACAAGAGAACACGAAAAAGCCTCATATAAGGATGTTGTATGAAAAAAAAAGAGAGAAAGTAATCATTGATGAATACATACCAGAAAACCATGACCATGAGGCTGATGAAAACCACAGTGTAATATTACAAAAGGGTTACGGTAAAGGTAAGAATGGTATGGAAACTATGAAAATTTAGCATAGCTTACAAGTAGAAAATACCAGAAATGAGACAGCATGAAAGCCAGCAGGATACGTCAGAGTTTAGGAAAAAAATTATGAAAAAAAAAAAAAGGGAAAAAAACTCACTTCAGAATGAAGTCTGAAACTAAAGGAAACATAAGAGACTTGGTAAAAGAGAGAGTGGACAGTAAGAAAAATGGAAGGCAGAAAGAAGAAAATGCAGAAATCAAAGAAAAATAAGAATGTACAAAAGAAAACAATAGATATAGAAAATGGATAAGAAAAATTCAATATGTATGATTAGAATCATCCAAGACAAATCCAGACACAGAACTACCCCTATAAACTAAAAAACAAGATAGTTTTCCTGAAATAAGAGAAGACTCAGGCTGACATACTGAAAGCGCACACCATGTATTTATTTCAGAAAATTGACCCAGAGAGCCATACCAAGACATAGTCTCGTGAAACTACAGAACTTTAAAGGTAAGGGAAACATCCTTTGGGCACCTGATGAAACCAGATTAAGTCACTTGTTTATTTTTTAAAGATTTTATTTTTAAGTAATCTCTACACCCAAGGTGGGGCTCGAACTCCCAACCCTGAGATGAAGAGTCATCTGTTCTACCAACTGACTCAGATTAAGTCATGTGTAAGTAGAATGTCATATAACTTATCTGAACAAGGATACTTTTAAGCGGTACCATTGGCAGTGCTGGGTGAATAGATGTAAACCTAGACTGTCTCTAGCCAAGTTAGGTGTGAGTTCACCCAATCAGATGGAAAATAAACAACAGACACCTAATTTTTAAGGGAAATAAAGCCTAGAAAACAATGACTGCCCATTAGAGGGAGGATCGCTAGCACCCATGTAGTAGTCTTTCAATATCATTTCCTACTAAGAAAACAGGATTTGCTGGGAGAAACAGATGATTCCAGATGCAGGGCAGGAAGTGCATAAGATGAGCCTGAGGTATTTTGCCCTACCAGGAAGGAAGAAAGCTACCAAAGGACACAGGAGCCTACCCTGCAGTCACTACATGATACTGGTAGATAAAATGCAGATTTTTGACAACATAAGGTGCCTCTGTCTGAAATGCTTATAATGCAACCAAGAGTTCTCTCTTAGAAACAGTGATTCTTCAAAACAAAGGCACATAAATTTCAAACAAAAACAATTAACACTTTCTCTACGTTTTCTTTTCCAAAAGGTACAGAGAAAACGCACCTTGTGCGTCTGTGTCTCCCAGCTCTTTCGTGCCATTACAGAATAGATAATCCATTCGACTACTACACAAAAGTGCTAGGAACACCATTGGGATAGGAAATTTACTACAGAGAGTAAAAGTGAATCCTCAAAGATGTGACAAGTTTCTGTGATCAAATGGGAGTAAAACCCTTTGATGCATTCTTTTATTTTTTAACTTCTGACCCTACTTCCTTCTTCCATGCCACAAAAATACACATAGAGAACCAAAGTGTGGCAGAAAACCAAATAATTGTATTAGCAAAAGTAATGTATATTTTTCTCAGTTTTCCTGTTTTATTATCAACAATTTGATAATTTTATATTTTGTAGTTCACTAGTAAACTTTTACTATGTTTCATGTTGATATAAAACACAGTGTCAATCAGTGTTTCTATATTTGCAATATTATAGCTTATAATACATTGATGGCCCTCAAAAACCCATTTTCTGTTTAGTAGATCAATCATCGCAAAAATCACAAAGACATCTGTCATGGATTGAATGGGTAGCCTTCGAAAACATATGTCCACATTCTAATCCTTGGAAATTTTGAATGTGATATTAATTGTAAAAAGAGAGTTTGCCGAAGTAATTAATTTAAAAAATTCATGATAGCCCAGGTGGGCCCTAAATCCAATGACAAGTATCCATATGACAATAGAAACACAGAGACACATAGAGAAGGGAAGGCATTGTCAAGACAGAATTGAAGATTAGCGTGATGCATCTACAAGCCCAAGGACGCCAACAGCCACTGGACACTGGAGAAGACAAGAAAGGGAATCTTCCCAAGAGCCTCTAGAGATAATGTGGTAGTGCCTACATATGTTGACTTCTGTACTTCAGAACTATAAGAAAATTAATTTCTGTTGTTTTGAGCCACACACACACACACACACACATACACATACACAGTGCCCATTTGCCCAAAATGGGACAATATAACAAACACAAAGAATGATGTTTGCAATAGGGTGACATGCTATATGTGTGTGTTTATTTTAAATTTATGGATTTGTCTATATATTTTATATATATATATATATATATATAATAGAAATATTTATTTTAAAATTTCAAAATAATGCTTTTTTAAAAAGCTCATGATTGTAACTGGAGATCAGTAGGGCACTAAGTTAAAATTGGTAGAGAGAAGAATGAAGTGTTTATCTTGTATTTCCAACACAGACTATATTTCAGGGTTACCAAATAACTAATAAGGTCAAGAAAGTCGTTACAGAAGAATGCTAGCTAATAAATGCAGAAAGAATTATGGAATTAAAATGTCACTATTATCCAGAGTCATGAAATAATGGTTCTAGGAAATAATCATCAATGGATGTTGTAAAGCAGAAGGCATACATTTAATGGGAAATGTAATAATGGAGACACAGAGCTGATGGTGAATGAACCCACCAATCACCTTGGCATCCCTAAAAGTGAGAGTCAGAAACATCATTCTCCTCATGATATGATGGAACAGGAAGCATATAGTCCCAACTTTGATTCATTATTTCTTAAAAGTTTGAACTTGAATCTAATCAAGCCTCAAGTTCTAACAGTTTAGAGGAAATAGAGAGAAACACGTTGAAGTTTACTACAGGAAAGTAAGTAGTCAAATCTTTTGTCTACAGGACAAAACAACTCGTTTCCCCCCAAAATCAGTAGCATTTATCCAAAAGGAAAGAGAAGAGATTATAGAATAGACATAGCTACTAAATGCCGCTAAATGTGTGGATCTTTTTAGGATCTTCATTTGAACAAACCATCTTTGAACATGACTGTGTCTAGATAATTTCCATTTGCTTTTCCAGAACCACTCTATACCCTACTTGACTCTCTTTGCCCCAGGTTACTAGTCTTTATGAACTAAAATGGATCAGCTAACTATGACCTGTGGGCCAAATCTAGCCAGTGACCTGTTTATGTAAAGCCTGTAAGCTAAAAATATAAATGTGGGGGTGACTTGGGTGGCTCAGTTGGTTCTGTGGCCAATTCCTGATTTTGGCTCAGGTCATGATCTGATGGTTGGTGAGATCAAGCCCAGGTTAGGCTCTGCACTGACGGTGTGGAGCCTGCTTGGGATTCTCTCCTTCTCCGTCTCTCTCTGCCCCTGCCATTCTCTATCCCTGTCTCTCTCAAAAGAAATAAATAAACAATTTTATAAATAAACAAATAAATGTCTTATAATTTTCTTTGTCAATTTTACCTCAGTTAAGCTGGGAAAGGGGTGGTTATACGGGGGTAAAAAAAAAAAAAAAAAAAACAGAAAAAAAAAAAAAAGAATACAGGAGAGAAAGAGTGCATGTGACCCACACAGCTGAAGATTTTAACTGTCTGGTCCTCTGCAGAACAAAGACTTGCCAACCCCTGTACTAATGACTTGGGATCCCTTGTCCTCTGAATTCAGATTGAGTGTGGCCAGTGGGAGACACCAAGAAGAGCTGTAAGGGTGAAAGGAAAGAGATTAAAGGATTTATTCTTGTATCTCTTTCCCTCAGGCCAGCTTCTCTCCAGCTTCCAGTAACCCGCCAACCCTCGCTTCTTTGGCCCTTCGGGGGATACAGCATTTCACGACTGCTAGCCTTCAGGCCCTGCAGCATCCCTTGCTGATTTTCTTTAACCCTGGCCACAGCTTTGTAAATAGTCCTTTTATTTAAATCTCTTCAATTATCTCTTTTGGATGAGCCGTCTGCTTCCCACCAGGACCCTGACTACCAGGACGGCAGACTATGTGCTTAGATCACAACTTTGTTTGGCATGATAACGGCATGGTGGCTATGTTGGAAAATGTCTCCAGATAGAGATACGTACTGAACTATTCATGAGTGGCAGGACACAATGCCTGTAGTGTGCCCTTAAATGCTCCTGAAATAGAAGTGAAGAGATAAATTAAACCGAAGACATGTATGCAGAGGATCACATACCATTGGGTGTATATGGGGATCCAGTATACTATTTCCTCTAGTTTTACGTACATATTTCAAAACTCATAATATAAAGGACAATTGTTCTTTAATCCTACATTTGCTATTGAATTAACTAAAGGAAAGAATAATCACATTGAATGATTGTTGTTTTTAAAGAGCCAACAAAGATTACAATAGGTCTTATGGTTAAGAACAAGAACTTTGGTAATAAAGACCTGGGTTTAAATCTCACTTTGGACACTGATTGAGTAAGTGGAAAAGCTCTCTAAATGCTTCTCTGTCTCATTTTCTCATCCATAAAACACAGATAATATCATCAGACTACTGTTAAAACAACCAAATAAGAAAATGCATGCAATATGGGTGATACTTAGGAGATGCTTAGTAAATTATAGTTGATGCTGCTATTAATATTGATTATAATAGCTCATATTCAGAGGATAGAATGGAATTGAATTTGGGATCATAAAGAGAAAAACAGTAAAGATGGAAGCTACCAAGAATAGTTTAATAGATATCTGTGTCCTCTGATATAGATGGGATTTTTTGTGAGATTTCTTTTCACTAGAGACCCTAAATTCTTTTACAGGCTAATTGAACTGTATCATTTGAGGTAAGTGCAGTCAAAGCTATTTAAATAGCATGTAGCAATTAGGAAACTAGCTTAATGGAGAAAATCTCAAAGGGAACCGATTTTTTTCCCCCTATTTGACAGAATGAATGTTTTAACACCTTAATAGGGACGCGGCATTGGTTCAAACCTTTTAATTGGGATGGTTTTCATTGTAATTGCATGGAAAGTTAAAATCCCATTATAATGAGAACATGAAGAAGCACAGATGTTTTGTAATTTCACTTTATGCCTGTCCCTCTGAATGGCTCAAAAGAAAGATCTAGTGATGTGTTATGGCACACATTTGTTTTAATATTTGGCTAGAGGTTCCTGATAAATTATTAACTGATCAACACGATGTCGTGTGAAAGGGCCATAAAACAAAATTATGTCTCCACTGAGATAAGGGAGAGGCAAAGATGTGCTTATTAGCGGTGTCTACACATGAACGAAGAATGACAAATTGAAACAATTCTGCTGGTAACCTCAAGTCCAAAAATCACTCTAACCTGATATATTCACTTGATTGAGGAAGAATTGCTTGAGGCTTTAAAATTTCTAAATGATTGCTCTTATTTCCCCCCTCACATTAGTGCAGCCGTGTCTGCAAGCACAGATGGTCTGCCCTTTGTTTTACCTCAAGTGATCTGGCTCTTGAAGCTTCCCATTTAACTGGGACCAAACAGGCTCCCTCAGGAGTCTTGGCTCTCTATCCAGAGGCCTTCTCTTAAGTGGCGCCACTGGGTTGTCCCCAGTACCCCACTGCTCCCCACCTTTCTAGACACAAGTCACCAATCCCATTTTCCATGACACACTCAGGTTGTTAAAGACTAATACATTTAAATTTGTAACTTTTCGGGGTGCCTGGGTGGCTCAGTCGGTTGAGCGTCCGACTTCAGCTCAGGTCATGATCTCGCGGTCTGTGAGTTCGAGCCCTGTGCCGGGCTCTGTGCTGACAGCTCAGAGCCTGGAGCCTGCTTCCAGTTCTGTGTCTCCCTTTCTCTCTGCCCCTCTCCCACTCATGCTCTGTCTCTTCCTCTCAAAAATAAATAAACGTTAAAAAAAAATTTTTTTTTAATAAATAAATAAATTTGTAACTTTTCCAGGGAGGTCAGAATCTCAACAGGAGCCCAGATCTTACGTGTAAAGAGTATGGAGCTCTAATAGGTACAGTGTGGGGCTCAGCTTCTGTTGGGGACGGTGGTGAGAGAAAGTGGATCATCACAGGCGAGTTCAGGCTTGGGGACACTTGGTGCAGTCATCAGAAGGCAGCCTCAAGCCAGCCCACATCTACCCATGACACACAGCCTCTAACGGAACCAGGCTTTTCCACTCTGTCACTGAAGTGGAACTTGAACACCACACAAAACAAACAAAACCTGGATTCAGTCTAAAGACAGAAATTCTGCATGTGACTTTCTCATTTAACATCTCGAGGACATTTATCTCTGTGGTACCAAAATGTTTTAGTGCACGGTGCTACCTGATTTTCTGACAGACAGCCATTTGTTCGCTTGGCCTCTGTGATTTTTATAAGAGAGGGAGGAAGCTAAGGAGATATTAAGTATAGCTATAAATGTCACGTGACACAAGAAGCTTGCTGTTCACATGTTTCAGGCTCCTTAGAAGAGAGATGTGTGAGAAGCTATTCCTTCAGGACATTCCCTTGGCAGTTCAACAGCTTCTCTCAGGAGCTAATCTTGGTAATATCCTAGTGGAGACAAAAGGCTTACTGGTTTCCGTGTCCCAGGTTATATGTTTATATTCAACAGAGATCTTTTGGAAATAATGTTTTAACCCAAAGTGGTGATCTTCAGAACACTGTTCCCAGGTATGTCGATAACTATGCCTGGAAAAAGGACCCATGGGTCAAAGAGTTTAGTGAATTCTGAAATCAGTGCCTCCTTCGTAGCGATCCAAAATGCATGCCAGCAATTAAGGCTCTGAGAAGTCCTGCAGTAAAGAAAACTATTTGACTCCATATAACCCAACTTTCACCAATTTTTTGTTTGCATGTTTATTTTGCAAACAATGTTTGCAACATTGTTCCAGAGAACACATGTTTATAAAATCCTGGTTAACTCAGTGTCCCCATTCCATGGGCCATAAATCTTGGTGATAAAGCATGGGATACAGGCTCCCCAGTGGGAGAGTAGGGAGTAAAAATGAGGACCTACCATGAATTCATATGTTTACAAAGCATTATCTCTAAACCTGATAAATAATAGGGCTCATAGATACACGGGTGAGTATTTTTCCTCATATTAGGGTGTTATTATAATTTATTACATATGAATCCATGTAAAAGCACCACTGAGATTTTAGTAGTTTGTTTTGCAACTTTTTTCAATCGTCGGAAACTGAAAATATAGCTATTAATAATGTGGAATATCTGTAATATTTTTTGATGTTAAAAAGGGTTCTTTGTACTACAGAAAAAAGAAAAGGTCGGGAACCATTGCCTTCACCCGAAGGAATGACTCTAATGGTTGGAAATTCAGGCAAAGTGCCAACAGATGGGGAGATTCTGAGGACACCAGCGCTGGTTTCTCCAAAATCATAACACACAGCGTCACCTGGTCCACCCAGGAGCAGCCTGGGTGTGTAGAATCCGGCGCTGTGGACAGAGCCCTTCCTTCACATCTCCTTGAGGCCAGGGTTCTGTGGGGTGCTCAGCACAGCATGCACAGTGAAACTGATGTTTCTGGATCCCAGCTGTATAAATTGCTGCAATGGCCAGATGTGACCGTCCTGACCCCGTTTGTGTGCAGCATGCGCATGCAACCTCCATGACCCCCAGGGACCCGGCTGGCTCTGGGAGTCTATGACAGCAGAATTCTGCAAGTTGTGCATCAGAAAGTGAGACAGACTCCCATGTAAGAGGAAAATCGTATTCACAGATGCCGCTCTCCAAAGAGAGGGCAAACGCAGGTCTATCCAATGAGAGCAAGCTCTACAAGGCCCTTAATCATGAGGATGATCACTGGGTCAGCCCAAGAGTATGGCCAGCAGGGTACAACCTCATTACTCTGCAACCACTGCAACCCCGATGCTGAGGTGACCATGGTGATTACCATAGCAGGTAGTTATGCTAATAGCGTATTAGGTGGCTTTGGATCTCTTGTTTCCGCTAGGCCAGCTGATAGACAACATTTAATTTTGTTCCTGGTGTAGGAAAATCATCACGGCTCTGCGGTTCGGGCTTTCACAAACCCTCTGGAGGAACTGAACTTTAAGAGAATGCCCACATTTAAATCATAGCCCCTCACTCTGAGGTCGAAAATGCAAGCTGACCAGGAACACAACCGGATGCAGCCAGATTCTGCTTTTGCTCTTCGGAGCTGGTGTCCGCGCCCTGCGGAGGAGGGTGAGTCAGCGCTGTTGGCAAGGGCAGTGCGCGAACTCCATCTGGGGAAGGGAGGCCTGTCACAGGCGATCAGGAACTCTTGGACTCTAGTTTTTCTTAACGACTCAGTAGTTGTTGACCTGGAAAGAATCCAATGCAGAGGAGCAACTTTTTTATTTAACTCCTCATTTTATCCTTAGCTGCAAGCTTTTGACCTTTTCATCTGTGACTCTGGATCCAAAATCTTTGATACCTTACTTTGCCAGGTTACTTCTCCCCTCGATGGTTTCAAATTGCTCTTGTCATATGGGGTCTACAGTTTCCGGTGATTTTTCTATGAGGCATCTTCCAAACCGTGATTCTAAAGTTTTCATTTTTGAATCTTGTTTCAGGGTCTCTTGAAAAAAACAACCCCACATTATAGCTTTAGATGGATAACAGTGAAAAGACTAAGGAGACAGAAATTCAGCAAACTTCCATGGATTTTAGCCTCAGATTTCTTTCAAGAGGAACATGATTTCTTCCTGGTTCTGCCTAGTTCCCATTTTATCCATTTGCAGATAAAAAAATAATTAACATTTATAGCTAAAGGTCTCAGTATAGAGCCAACTAACAATAATAAGATTGCCAACATAATAGAAAGCACCAGACCAGAACGATATGCAGTGGAGGAGGTACAGAACAGAAAGGAATGAATTAGTCAATGATTGAAAATTCCTGGCTATAGCAATACAATGCCAGGGATTTGCAAGAAAACTGAACATCCCAATTAGAACTTAAGGGGTTTTCAAATATTTGGATTGATTGTAAGCAAGATGTTTTGTTTGTGTTTTTTTATTTTTTGGTTTTGTTTTGTTTTTAGTTTTAAGTGCTAAGGATTAAGGAGACAACAGTCTTTCATGAAAAAGTTTTCATTTACAATCTTGGGATTTACTAATTCTTTACTCATTGGACCATTTACCCAGCAGTGACATCATTTTAGATTTTGACCATGTGTGCAGGATAGTAAGCACTTTCTGAAGGACCGATTCATTTGGTTTTGTCATTATGTGGGGTCTCATGAACATGTTTGCTCGGGCACAGAGTTCTGCTAGGCTGACTAAAGGTTTTCAGATGAAAACATGATGTTTGACTCTCTGGGGATCTGGACAAACCAGTTCAGCTTCGATGAATCCAGGCCTTATTTTGTTATTTGTTTAAAAAATGTGGAAAAATTATCCCTTTCAGGAAGCCGGATTAACGTATTGCCAAGAGGGAGCGACCCTGAGTGAATGAATAAGGAATGGCTGAGGGAAGATAATAGTCTTATGTGTGTCCTGTTTAATTATTTACCTAATTAATTAGTTAATTATTTAAATTTGTTTAAAGGAGGCTCCATGCCCAACATGGGGTCTAATACAGAGCTTGAACTCACAACTCTGAGATCAAGACCTGAGCTGAGACCAAGAGTCAGCTGCTTAACTGACTGAGCCACCCAGGTGCCCCATATGTATTTTTTAAAAGGCACTTCAGAGGCATCTGGACACTGAGCGAAGACCACAGGGGTGCCGTACCCTTGAGCGTTCAACGTTGATTGGGAAGCAGGCTGACAGAGTGCAATGTCGCTCACCCTGTGCTCCACGGACCATGTTCCTCTGAGTGTTAATAGATGTGCGAAGGAAAAAGTGCACCATGCTCAAGGAAGCCTGGAAACTGCTGGGTTGCACAGAACTAAGCAGGCTTCTTTATTGCAAAACTTATCAGAGCCTTATGTGTACTTGTGCATCGTGAATTTCCAAAGAGAAGAATACAGTATCAAATTGCCAAAGGGAAATTCCTTAATGACAGGACAATCTTTTAGAGACATGCCTCTTAATATCTCCTCATGAGATGTTTCTAGAAACCCATTTTAGCAAGTTTTCATGTGGTGCAAAGTCTTAGCTTTATAGCAACAGATCAGAGTGCAAATCCCAGCTCTGTCTCCTACTAGCTGTGTGATCTTAGGCAGACTGCCTCCTAGACTGCCTCCAGTCTCAGGCCTGTCGGTGTAAAATGTAGATTTTGATCAGTACAGTACAGAATTTTCATAAGAACAGCAAAAAATGGAAATTGAAATTATAAACAGTAAAATACAAAATAAATCTTAATTCATATTATCATTATTTCAGGTGATGCATTATGAAAATTATCATCACATATTTACATGGACAAATTTTTCATCTAGAAGTATTAGTTTTGTTTTAAGAACATTGCCAATAAAGCTGATATTTAACTGAAGAGGTGCGTTCTTACATTTGACAATGTTCTGCAAAGCAGCTCATTTCTGAGTACCCCCAAACAGTTAGCAAAGTAGCCCCAAAGGAGTACCTTACTTTTTATTAAAAAATAGCTGGGAAAAATCGGCCCAATTCTACCCACAAAAACATTGCAACCAAGTCCCTGAGTGTTTGGAAGGGACACAGCTAGTTTAGGATTTATGTCTGCTCTTTAAAGTCTGAAATAAGCTGAATTGTGTAAACATTTTGGCACAGTATGCAGGGAGTTAAATACATTACTCTTGGCATTATTAACAGGTGGTATGGGAATAAGTTGCTATGGAGAGTTCATGCTGCAGTGTCAGCAGAAGAAAATGTATTTTATAGGCTTATAGGGACAGAGGAAGGGGGCAACAGAGGTTCCGTAAGGTCTGATGCATGAAGATGACTGCAAAATACTTTCCAGCTGTCACAACTGCACATGGGGTTGGATGATTTCTTGTCGTGTTGTGAATGTAAACGCTATTCAATTAACTGTTTCAAAAGCAAAAAGGTTGTTTCTAAAAGAGAGCAATTTCTAGGCACCTGAAAAGCCTGCAAACCGCTGTTATTTTCCAAGTTGCTCAGTCTCTTGAGAGAGATCACCTCCCTTCCAACAAAGGCTTCCTAGTGCTCAGAGGATATAAAAATAGACATACAGGGAATATAGTCTCTTTAATAAGCAGGGCGGCTGTCAACTTCTACAAAGCTCAGCCTGGGTCAGGATTCGGTAAACTCACAAAGAACCTCCATTTCCTCCAGCCGCCCAACTGCCCAACAATAATGCAAGAAAGACAAGAAGGAAAGAGCTTAAACCACAGGAGGACAAACTTAGGTTGGGATTCGGAAAGAGTGTTGACCATAGCATGGAAGACAAGGAAAATGATGGAATCTCCTTTTCTGAAGCATATAAGGCAAAAGGACCCAATCTAGGGTGATTGAAGGGTCTCTGCAAGATCTCTTTATACTTCTCGAGAATGAGCAAAAGGAAACCATTTGTTGCCAGATGGGGAGAACCAAATATTCTCCACTGTGGTCTAGGTGCGAATAGAACCCAACACTGTGCCTGACAAGAGGAAAAACAGTGCTGGGAAGGAAAATACATCCGTACAGCCCTGGTCATCCTGAGCATGAGTAGGCCTGTACAGAGAGCAGCACTGGACACAGGTTCAGAATTGTTCCATGTGCCTTGTTCAAGGCCAAAACACCTGGGGTTTCCTCTGGCTAACTCTGTAGGGATTTTTGCCAAGCAGGTGATGAGTTCTCATAGTCCATATTATTTCATTATCCCCGTGTGAGGGATGAAAGGTAATCTTTTTATTAAGCTAACCCTGTGACTACAGCTCTCTCACTCAGGAAGCCACATGGCCCCTTTCCAAATATCTATCTTCCAGTGCTGCAGAATTCCCGAAAACCTCGGAGTTATTGGCCATCTTCGCTTTTACGACGTGACGCAGTCACTGGCAATGGGCTAAGGACATTTTAGTCTAGGGGGTTGAGAATGTTGGCTTTGAGGGGCACCTGGGTGGCTCAGTTAGTTAGGTGTCCGACTTCGGCTCAGGTCGTGATCTCATGGTTCACGAGTTGGAGCCCTGCGCCGGGCTCTGTGCTGACACTTTGGAGCCTAGAGCCTGCCTTAGATTCTGTGTCTCCCTCTTTCTTGGCCCCTCCCCCACTCATGCTCTGTGTGTCTGTCTTTCTCTCTCTCTCTCAATAAATAAACACTGAAATTTTTTTGAAAAAGAATGCTGGCTTTGGAATCTACGAAAAGCCTGAGTTTGGGCTCAAATCCCTGCTCTGCCACTTAAGTGTCCATGTCGTGCTAGGCAAGGTACTTAATGTCTCTTCACCTTTGCTTCCTCATCTGTGGTATGGTGACAACCACAGCCTCTCCTTCCAGGGTTGTTGTTTTTTTTGTTGTTGTTGTTTTGTTTTGTTTTGTTTTCAGGATTACATGAGATAAACTGTGTAAAGTGTAGTGACTGGTACTTAGCAAGTAAGTACTCAATACATTGGAAGCCAGAGGTTCCTTGCTCTCTGCAAAGAAAGGATTGCTTTGGATGTTTGCCATGGTTTTGTGAAGACACCAGGCCCCATCCCACGGTGGAAGTTACCCAACGTCTCTCTTTATTAGAGAGAGGAGACGTGAAGAAGCATTGACACGTATGCCCAGCTCCCCGGACCTGCATTCCTATAACTCTCCTCTCACCTGCCTCTGGGATTAGGATCCAAGGCCCAGGCCAAGCACTCTGATCTCGTTAGCATGTACGACAGCTGAGCTGGGTGAGGACTCGTGCTTTCATCCGGTAATTTAAATAACTATATTTGAGTTTCTCACAGTATGTTTGGGATAGCATAGGACCTGCCAACATACATCTGTGTTTTTCAGATGAGAATTATTCAGTTGGCAGAAAATCCACCCAAGCCCTTGTAACCAGGAAATATGATTACAGCGTTGAAAACTGTCATTTAATTTGTTTTAGTATTCAATCTGTCCTTCTGCATCCAGAAATTCTACACCCAAGCAATGACCAAATGAGGTCAATTTATATTTATTGCAGTGGCAGTGGATGTATGATATACCTACTGTGGTTCCGCTGGGCATGGAGATTGGCCAGGAAAAGCCTGAACATGAAGGCTTTAACCACAAACACAAATTCGAGGCCTCCCCTGGTTCCAGCTTCCCACCACACGGAAGGATGTTCCCTAACCTCTGGCTCATTTCAGTTCAGACCTTCTTGATCACTTGTTTTGTGTGAGCATTGCATAAGGGCCAGGGTCCATGACAATAGGCTGGTAGGTTTGGTTTAGGAAGAAACTACTCTTCTGGAACCACATGCCCGATGGGGAAGTAGGAAACCAAAACTGGCTGAGTGCCTACTGGCAACAGGCACTTCATACGCATCATGTGGCTGAGTCTTCCCAATAACCCTGTGAGGACGTGCATGTTGTTATACTTCTGGAAAAGAGAAAACCTGCTAAGAGGAGTTCAACAGTTTCTCCCAAGTCGCAGAGTGAAAGTGGAAGAACAGCCATTCGCACCCATACCTTCCAGAATCGAAAGTCTAAGCGCTGCCCACCTCAAGACGAGAGAATCGCCATCATCCTAGTCTCCGAGGTGAGACCGTACCCTCGCTTTAAACCTCTCAACTCGCTTGCTACACCAACATGGCTTCAGCTGCCAGCCACAGAAAATCCCGACTCCAGTGAGCTTCCGCAGTAAGGAACTGTGTTATCACACATGACAAGAAACGAAAAGATTCATCTTCAAGGCTCCATCGTCACATCTCCAACTTCTCTTGGCTCTGCCACCCTCTAGGCTTTGCCTGATACCAAGATGGCGATGCACAGATTCAGACATCACATCCAGACATGTCAACATTCAGACGCAGAAAGTGGGACATGTGTAATGGTGCTTTCCTCTTACAAGTAAATGAGACATTTTCCCAAGCCCCAGGACAGCTTACCTCACATCACCCTGGTTAGAACTGGATGCATGCCCACCTCTAAACCAATCCCTGGCAAACAATTATAGGCTAAGCAGGATCTACTCACTGGTGCCTGGGATGGAGTCAGCTTCCTTCCCCATGTTGAGAATGCCAGGATTATGTGAAGGAGAGGTACATTCCAAACTGGGAATTCACTGGGAAGAAATAAAACAGAAAGTAAATGCTGGGTTTGCTTCACTCATTCCATATCTCCAAGTTCTGCCTCTTCTGTTTCTTAATATTTCCCATGTTTTTTTTTTTTCTTATTCCCTCTGCTCCAATTGAAGCCCTTTTAATCTTTTCTCTAGGGTATTCTGAAAGCACCCTAGCTAGGTTCTCCACCTCCAATTCCCCCTTGGGTCCATGGCACATCAAGCTTCCCAAGGTGTACTATGATCAATTGTCCCTTTTCTCCAGAACCCACAATGACTCTCAAGAAGGCATTGAAGACCTTCTAAGATTCAGACTCGATTTCTCTTTCCAGCTTTATCTCACACAAATTCTCACTCGCGAATCAAAAGCATGTACAACTCAATTACTTTGAACAGGTAAGAAGATAACTGTTTCAAAGGGACAAGGTGAGGGTGAAGGGAGCTCAGGGGTACATTACCTTTCATGTTAATTATAAGCCATGTGTTAGGACACTTGCCCAGCATGGAGAGATGAGGGTAAGCCCCATCCAGTACTATTCTAATGATATGCCTCTTTGTGACACCTTCAGAAACAATTTCCACCATAAAATTACAAGATGATCCTGACATCCTTTCAGACCGCTGTGGGTCCAGATCCACCCAGATCCATGCTGCCACCCATCGGAGACACCTATTGTTTTACCGGTGAAAGTTCACCAGTGACTCTCCTGAGGGGCAAGACTTGGAGAGAGACATTTCAGCAGTCTTGGCCTTTGTTCTTGAATTATCCCCAACATTGGCATAAAAAATGATCTATTACAGAGGTAAATTAGGATACTGTGATGGGCTGAAATTCTCTTCAAATCCATTCATCTGCTGTCATAGGAACGCGTGTCCTCCATGTCTCTCTCCCCTACACACACACACACACACACACACTAATGTGCACACACATGCACACACAAGCTGGGACAGTTGTGACGTGAAATTATGGAATAATACATTGAATACAGACACCAACCTGGCAAAAAGAATCTTCAGAAATTTTACTCATCTCATGATTCCCACCAATAATTCAGAGGACACACGATGCAATATTTCTAGCCCAGGTATTTAAGAATTATTCCCCTATTCACTTTCCACAGCCATCTTGGTTTAGCCCCACCATTGCCCTACCTCACAATCTCTAAAGTAACCCACTTCCAATGGAAAGCAGCTGAGGGATGTCAGGGGACATAAAATGATTGAGTTTCTCCATGTAACTATTACCACAGATTAGAATAGTTCATCTTGGGGCAGGGGGGAGGAGAGGGCTGTCTTCAGAGGCCTCTTTTGATTGTGGCAATAATAAGTCATCCCCTACTAGGGTCAAGGCACTCCAGCTTCTTAAAATGAGGGGACATCATTCAGAATCACAGACCCCTCCCTGATGTCCAGAATCATTAGATAAAACCTACATCACAAATATGAGAGGTAAAGAGCTGCAGGACTATTACAATAAATGTTCTGAGGAGAAAGGGCACACAGGTTTGCCAGTCCCAATGATTTCTTTCTTCTTCAAGGAGCTCCTCACGTCCAGACAAAGCTGAGAGTTAACGACTGAATGAATTTTCAAAATGATTGACACCTAGGACATCTACCAACCCCCATGTGCTCCGCCTATCCACACCCCCATCACACCCAAATACCTATAGTAGCAGGTCTGTTATAGGTACAAGAAGAAAAAGGTACTGAGGGTGAAATTACATGAAGCACGAAAGAAGCTGCTTCTTAGTACCAGGGATTTAAATTCAAACATAAACCTGAAAGGTTCATACCATCTGCCCACTGCTTCAGCTAATTCTTTAACGTTTGCCTGATAGAATGCTATGGCTCTTGAGAGGTCTGGCTTTCAAACTAACCAGTCCTGCCTGCTTCTGGCTGGTCCATTTTTACGTTCTGGTCTAAACTGAATCTAGAGTTAAACAAAAAACAAATACCTGTAAAGTAGGAGCTTCTGTCTAAATCTTCAGAAGATTTGGAGTTGAAATTGAGTCACCCATGGAATGGGACCCTCCACTGTTTGTTGCATGTGAGCTGAGGTGTGACAGAAACAGTATAGTGCAGACATTAAGGTCGAGGTTTGGGGGAGCCACCCAGGCCTGGGTTGATTCCTGGCTTTGGCACTTAGTAGTTATGTGGCCTTGGACGAGTCATTTATTCTTAGTCCCTCCATCCATAAATTGGTCTATGCTAGTATCCCACATAAGCAAATGAGATCATGCCTGCAGGGCACTGTTCCAAACAGAGTGAGGTCTCCATAAACAAAGCTGCTCTCAATCACTATATTGTAATTATTAATCAGTTATCCCAATTATCATACAGTTTAATTATCATATAGTTGTAAAAAATTCACTCGACTTAACATCAGTCCAAATACACTTTAGCCATAGTCTCCTCTGTCTCTCATGTTCTCCCTTGAATAAAATAGGTTTTCTGTGCATAGTTCTTCTTACACAAGTATTTTGCTGCATTTTAAATTTTAATAATTATAACATTAAATACCAAAAGTGAAGCCTAAGAAGAATGGGGGGAAAGAAAGAAGAGGGAAGACTATCAAGAATTTATTTAAAAATCCATTTGAAACAAGGACATTTTTAGTGAGTTAACAAAAATCCCCCTCAAAGAAAGTAAAAGCCCAGATGGTTTGACCAGTTAGTTATACCGTAATGGTATGACCTCAGTACCTAACTTGACAATGATGTATAGGAAGAAGGAAAATTACAGACCAGTCTGTCTCATGAATACAAGTATAAAAATCCTAAACAAAATATTAACAAGCAAAATGCAGAAAAACATATAAAGGATAACACATCAAGATGAAAGTGGTTTCTCCCAGGAATGCAAGGTTGATTTCATAATAAAAAAATATAATTTCAGTAATTTTCAGTTAATGTAATTCACTTCATTAAAAAATGAAAGAAGAGCAAAAAATAAAATTATCCCAACAGATACAGCAAAAGCAGTTCCAACATTAACACCCAATCATGACTTTTTTTAACTCTTAAAAAATGAAGCATTATTGGGGTGCCTGGGTGGCTCAGTTGGTTGAGAGTCTGACTTCGGCTCAGGTCATAATTTCATAGTTTGTGGGTTTGAGCCCCGTGTTGGACTCTGTGCTGACAGCTTAGAGCCTGGAGCCTGCTTCTGATTCTGTGTCTCCCTCTCTCTCTGCCCCTTCTCCTCTCTCTCTCTCTCTCTCTCTTTCTCTGTCTCTCTCAAAAATAAATAAACATTAAATTAAAAAAAAACACTAAGCATTATCAACAACAACAAAACCAAGCTCATGGATACAGAGAACAGGTTGGTGGTTGCCAGAGGCAGGGGATGGGGGGCAGGTGAAATAGATGAAGGAGATAAAAAGCTACAAATTTCCAGTTATAAAATAAATAAGTCATGGGGATATAAAAAACAACAACAGAAAAAATAAAAGCTAGGCATAGGAGGAAATCTGTTAAAAGAGTTTCTACCAAAAACAAAAAAAACAAAAACAAAACTTCAAGAAGCATCATACTTAATGATGAAAAGTAAAAAGCTTTGTCTTTGAGATTGGAAGAAGACAATGATGGCTGCTACTATTAGTATTAGAAATTAGTATCTATTAGTATTAGAAATTCTAGCCAGAGCAGTTAGGCAAGAAAACAAAATAATAGGTATGGAAATAAAAAGAAACAAAGTGTTATTACTCACAAATTATTTGATCCAGTTCATGGAAATACTAAATAAACTACAGACAAGTTATTAAAATTAATAAGAGAATTTAGCAAAGTTGCTGAATAAAAATCAGCATACTGAAATTAATTGCATTTCATGTGCCAGGAACAAACAGAAAATTAAATGTTGTAACCATTTACAACGTTGTCAAACATATGAAGTATCTAGGAATACCTATAACAAGACTTATAGAGAAAATTATAAAAGTTGACAGAGAGATGGTTTGGTGTTCACAACGATGTTTGGTTTTCTTCCATCCTATATACTTTCCTGCTTCTGGTGTTATCAACATGACTTGGTTTGAGTGAAGGAAGATGAGTGGAAGCTTTAAGCACCAGTGTGCTATTGAGCTATCTTTCTTTCCTACCACCCCTGAAACCAGCAATGGTCCAGATGCTGATGCTTCATCGGCTCAGGCTGCCGAGTGAGGATGACACAGAGGGGATCCCCAGCTGACCTACAACGGACAGGTGGCAGAGGCAAGAAATAAACCTCACGCTAAGTCACTGAGGTTTTGAGGTGGGCAGTAACCACAACATAACCTGGCCTATCCTGTCCATTACAGACATTACAGACTCCTCAAAAAAAAAATAAAAAAAGATGATCAAATTCAAGGATTAGATTACAAAACTTAACTCAATAATCAAAAACACATCAATTCTTGTAAAACAATTTAAATAGAACTTGATAATCTGATTCTAATAATTAAAAAGGTCAAGAAAGGTAAATCACTCAAAGACGAACAAAGGTGAGGAAACTGTCTTTCATGATGTATTATAAAGTTACAGTGATTAACACAGTGTTGAACTGGCACAGAAAAAGAAAAAGACTGATGGGACACAGCCAAGAGCCCAGAATCAGACCCACACATAAATGTACACTTAACCTATGGTGGAAATCAAAGTAATGAGGACAGGATAGACTTTTCAACTTTTCCAAGAGAGATACTGAGGCAACTGTTTATCCACAGAAGAAAAAATAAAATTTGGCACTCAAAAGAAGTGAAACTCAAATAGTCAATAAATTCTTGAAAAGATGCTCAATTTTGTTAGTAACCAGATGAATATATGTTTGAGCAAAAATAAGACATCATTACACATGCGTCAGATAGAGAAAAAAAAATAAGCCACAATATCAAGTGTTGTTGAGGCTATAGAACAATGGAATGGAAACTCTCATGTGGTATGGGTGGGAGAGTAAATTGGTATAACTCTTCGAATTTCTGTTTGGTATCACCTGGCCAAGTTGAATGTGTGCATATGTTATGATCCACTACTTGCACTCTTCACTAAATACACTAGAGAAAATGCTGTCTGTGTGCATTCAAAAACGTGTACAAGAATATTTAAAGCACCATTGTGAACAATGGGAACAGCCCAAATGTTAAGCATAAGTAGACTGGATGGGATAGTTATACAATAGGAATACCATACAGCAGTGAAAATTAGTAAAATACTCTTAGTTCACAATCTGGCCCCTGTTCAAAGAGGGCAAGGAGAGACCAAAGAAAGAAGTGAACCACTCCAGTTCAGTAGGCAGAAGGTTTAACAGGCAAGGGAATTCACACATGAGACTTGTCTTGAGCAGCTGTGAGACAAGTAGATCTCCACACCTTCCCACCAGAATCTTAAAAGTTGATGTAGAGGCCTTACTGAGATTCAGACATGTATACCATACAGATGGTTCCAATGACACCTTACTCTCAAGAATGCATCCTTGAAATGGGTCTGCTGGGGGAATGGTGGGACATGTTCCCTTAATAACCTAACCAATTATATCAATAAAATGGATAAATCTCAGGAATAAAAAAATCCTAGAAGAGTTCACACAATGCAGAATTATTCCATTTATATAAACTAATGAACATGCAACATTATTTAGAGATACAAACATTTTTGGTAAATCAGTAAAGAAAAAAATATGGTAAACATTAAAAGTCAAGAAGGTGGTACATCTGGGGAAGAGACAAGGGTATACAACTGGTAAGGGGTACTTTGGGGATGCCTAGGTGGCTCAGTTGGTTAAGCATCCAACTCTTGATTTGGCTCAGGTCATGATCTCATGGTTTGTGGGTTCGAGCCCCACACTGGGCTCTGCACTGAGTGCACGGAACCTGCTTGAGATTCTCTCTCTCTCTCTCTCTCTCTCTCTCTCTGCCCCTCACCCTGCTCCTTCTGTCTCTCAAAATAAATAAATTAACTTAAAAAAAAAAGAAAGGGGAACATGGCACCATGGGTGGTGGGCTTCCAATGCACTGGAGATGTTATTATTTTTTTTAATCAGGGGGGCAGGCACATGTGTATTAACTTTAAGCCACACATTTTCCTTTAATATACTCTTTTATGTGTGTATTTCATGGTTTTCAAAAAATCATTTTGAAATGATTATAGATTCAGAGGAAGTTGCAAAGAGAGTATAGAGGGGTCCCTGCATTTCACAATTTTGAAAAATGCCTCTCCCTCTGCCCCCTAAAATAAAAACTCAACATTAAAAAAAAAAGAGAGAGGAAATGAGATTTGTAGAATGTGAATTTTGAGGAGCAACAGGCATGGGGAAAAGATGGTAAACTACAGAGAGATTTTTTTTTTACTTGTCCTGTTTTTCACCTTGGAGATGAAAGTGTCAGGGAGCTATGGCCAACATTATCCAGGTAAAAAGAAATGAAACAGGACTGAAGAGATGGTAATAGAATGTGACATTTAAGTAGTTGAGAAGTGATATGATTCTAATGTGACCTAAGTCAATTTAAAAGTTCAGCAGTGCTGATCCTTAGGGGCACATGTACCCCCAATGTTTATAGCAGGACTTTCAACAATAGCCAAATTATGGACAGAGCCCAAATGTCCATCAACAGATGAATGGATATAGAAGATGTGGTTTCTATATACAATGGAATACTACTTGGCGATGCGAAAGAATGAAAGCCTGCCATTTGCAACAATATGGATGGAAAGGGAGGGTATTATGCTAAGTGAAATAGTCAGAGAAAGACAGATATCATATGTTTTCACTCATGTGGAACTTGAGAAACTTGGCAGAAGCCTACGGGGGAAGGGAAGGGGAAAAATAGTGTCAAACAGAGAGGGAGGCAAATCATAAGAGACTCTTAAATACAGAGAGCAAACTACAGGTTGATGGGAGGAGGAAAATGGGTGATGGGCATTGAGGAGGGCACCTGTTGGGATGAGCACTGGGTGTTATATGTGAGTGATGACTCATGGGAATCTACCACCAAAACCAACAGCACACTGTATATACACTGTATGTTAGTTAACTTGACAATAAATTATATATAAAAATAAAAAATAAAAAATAAAATAAACAAAAAAATAAAAGTTTTCACTTTTAGAAAGGCAGGAGAACTTTTTTTTTTTTTGAAGCTATTCTGGAACTATTTCTTCTGAAAGCAAAAGATGACATTAAGTTAGAAAGAAATACTCAGAGTACCCCCAAGATATCCTTATGTGGTCTTGGATACATCAAGTCCATTTGGATTTTAGTTATAGAAAACTAGGTTGGTCTTGAGATAAAGCTCCCTATTCCTCTGTCAGTTCGCTAGCAATTGAAGACATTACTAAAATTAGCTTTGCTCTTAGGCAGAAACATGTACTTGACTCAAGAGCAGCAAGCACTCGAACACTTACGGTGCAGCCTGGGAGGAAGTATCATTGGTATCCTCCACAAGAGACGGTCTAACGACCTGTAGTGAAACCCTGGCGTGGCCACTTATTAGCTGTGTGACTTTGGTTAACTTCTCTGAGCCTCTGTTTTGTCATAGGCACAATGTGAATAAGAAGACCCACCTCAAAAAAGTCATTGTGCCTATCCGACATTTAGAGAGCCTAGTACCTAGCGTTCAAAGTGTTATCTGCCACTGTAACTCTTGCTGAGAGCTTACTTTGTACACCAATGAGCCTGCCTATTAAGATGTGTCTTCTCACCAGCAGGTCATGATCAATGGAATCTTTGTCCTTAGTGTCTCATCTGTGGGCCTTCCAAAGACTTGAGCGTTCTTTGTGTGTGTGAGGGGGAGGTGTAAGTCTGAATTATTTTATGTTTGCTAATCCATTAGCATGCATTGCCTGATAGCAATAACTAAGGCTCTGTGGGAATGAGTCTCAAGGCAGTCACATTTCACTGGAGAGAAGAGAGAGTCAAGAACAAGTCAAAGCTCAGGATATCAGGGGTGCCTGGGTGGCTCAGACAGTTAAGTGTCTGACTTCGGTTCAGCGTGATTTCACGATTTGTGAGTTTGAGCCCCACGTGGGGCTCTGTGCTGACAGCTCAGAGCCTGGAGCCTGCTTCGGATTCTGTGTCTCCCTCTCTCTCTGACCCACCCCCGCTTGCACTCTGTCTCTCTCTCTCAAAAATGAATAAATGTTTAAAAATATTTTTTTTAATTGAGATAACAAATGCTGGTGAGGATGTGCACTGTTGGTAGGAATGTAAATTGGTATAGGCACTATGGAAAACAGTACAGTGGTTCCTCAAAAAATTAAAAATAGGGGCACCTGGGTAGCTCAGTCACTTGAGTGTCTGACTTCGGCTCAGGTCATGATCTCATGACTCATGAGTTTGAGACCGACGTGGGGCCCTGTGTTGAACAGCTCAGAGCCTAGAATCTGCTTCGGATTCTGTGTCTCCCTGTCTCTCTGCCCCTCCCCTGTTCATGCTCTGTCTCTCTCTCTTTCTCTCTCAAAAATAAACTAAAAAAATTTTTTTTAATTAAAAATATAAATACCATAGGATCCAGCAATTTCACTTATGCATATATATTTGAATGGAATAATCATTACCCCAAAGAGATGTCTGCACCTCCATGATCGTGGCAGCATTATTTTCAATAGTCAAAGCATGGAAACCACTTAAGCGCCCACCAACAGATGAATGGGTAAATAAAATGGGAGATACATATACATCTCAGCCATAAAAAAAAGGAAGGAAATATTGCCATTTGCAACAACATGGATGGACCCTGAAAGCATTATGCTAATTGAAATAAGACAGAGAAAGAAAAATACCGTGCAATCTCACTTATACATGAAATCTATATGAAACAAAACAAAATAAAATGAAGTCATAAATACAGAACAGATAGGTGGTTTCCAGAGGTGGGGTTGGTGGGTGGGCAGAATGGGTGAAGGTGGTCAAAGGGTAGACACTTCCAGTTATGAGAGAAAGAAGTTCTAGGATGTAATGTACAACATGGTGACTACAGTCATCATACTGTATCGCATATTTGAAGGTTGCTAAGAGAGTACATCTTAAAAGTTCTCTTTGTAAATTTAAAAACAACTTGTAAGTATGTGAGGTGATGGGTGTTAACTGGATGCACTATGGCGATCATTTTGCAATATACACATATATCAAATCATTACATATTTACATTTTACATCACATTGACACATTACCGTGTTATGTCAATCATATCTCAGTGAAACTTGGCTGGGGTTGGGGGGAGGATGTGTCCAACCCTTGAGGGTCAGCGCCTAACCCGAAGGTGCAGAACAGGCCGTCCTCTTGCCAACAGGGCATCTCCCTACTGCCTACCTCCAGATCCTGGGGTTGCCAGCCTTTGCCCTGGGTCGAGCAGTTCTTCTCTGCTTTTGCTAACTACTTTCTCAGACCTGCTTAAGCAGGAAGAGGTCAGGCTTGAGCAAGGACTTGCAACTGGGTCACCAAAGTGCTGGAGGGTAGAGATTACAGCAGGCAGAGAGGAGTTCAAAAGCTCCTGTGTTCTATGAACGTGCTATTTTGGGACTCTTCTTACTTTCTGGACAAGCCTCCTGGGTGACTTGGTGATAGAGTCCCAGGGTCTAATGTGCCCTGAAGAAAGATGCCTACACCTTTTGCTAGCCAAAGTCAAAAGCACCTGGTCACTGAGAGCCCCAGACAGTAATACTTAGCCTTCCCGGTCCTGCAGTGTCCTCTGCATGTCTAACTTTCTGGGGTAGAGTTGGGGATGAGGCAGTGTTTGAGCACAGTTCAGACTCCAGACCCTGGCAGTACTCACCATGACTGCCATTGACCCTCTTGACCTTGGCTGTGCCCACCAGACTTCTTCCAGCCCACTTACTTCTATCTTCCCAGCTGGCATTCCCCCCTCTCCACCCTGAGCTGGTCTGCCCAGTCCCACGGACAGAAAAAGCCTAACGTTTGACTCTGCTAGCCCAAAGGAAATCCCATGGCCACAAGATGCTACCCTCTATGATTTCACATCAAATGCATAGGTGTGCCATTATTGTTACTAATAAAAATATCTGTCATTTTGAGAAATGTTCCTGTGTGTCAGAAGCTGTTCTAGCAAAGTAAGGACTTTATTTTCACAGATCTTATATTTTGGGAAGAGATACAGATAATTTAAGCTTAATCCATTTTCTTGTAAAGGCAAGATAATTACATGAAAGGCAATTTGACAATATCCATTCAGATTTAAAATTCTTATTCTCCTCGGCCCAGAAATTATGTTATTCTTTCTCCTCCAGACTGTTTTTTGGCACATGCACAGATAGATATATGTGTACATGGATGTTCAGTGCAGCGTTGTTGGTAAAAGCAAAAAAGAAGAAATAGCTCAGTATCCATCAGTAAGGGAATGGTTTAAACAAATTATGACATAGCTAAATAATATGATTAAGATGTCAAAAAAATTACATAGGTCCACATGTACAGATAAACTAGACAGTAAAAAAAAGGCAGGAACAATATTACAGCATAATTACATTTGGGTTAAATAAAACACTGTGTGTCTGTATGTGAATGTTTTTATGTGTGTCTGGAAATATAGATACAAAACTGTTAATGCTGGTTATTGCCGGGCAGTAAAGAGGGCTTGAATGTTCCAGTTCTTGTACTTCTGTATTATTTTCGTATTTACAGGTGTAGGAACATTTGTAGTTTTCAAAGAAGCACTAAAAATAAATGCAACTTCAACAAAGTGTGACAAAAAATAAAATAAAATAATAGATTTAAATAAGTAAATACAAGATAATTACAGATGATGATAAATGCTGTGGGGAAAAAAAATTTACAGGTGCTATGTGATATACAAAGGCCAATATATGGGCTTTTTCTTATAGAGTGACCGTGGTGGGTGTTCAAGCAGACATGAAGAATGAAATGCAACTATCCAGGGAAGAACCCCATGGGCAGTATCCCAGACACAGGAACAGCTAATGCAGAGGCTTTCGAGCCAGAGCAAGCTTTGCATGTTCCTGGAAGAGAACGGAAGCCTCTGGAGGGCTGGAGGGGAGCCAAGAAATGAAGCAAAGCCCAGAAAGGGATGGGTCAGCTCATGCTGGGCTTTGTAGTATTTCACCCTAGAACTCATGAAAAGAAAGTCTGATCTGATTTACGTTTCAGGAAAGTGCACTTTGGCTGCTGAGTGAAGAACAGATTACAAGGAGTAAAAGTCAGGAGGCTATTCAGAAACCACACAGGGGATTACAGTGGTTTAGATTAGAAAGAGCGGTGGCAGTGGCAGTGGGGTAAAGTGTAATGATCCTTGCAGTTTATAGAAAAGAAAACCGAGGCTCAGCAGATGTCAGGGGACTGACAAGACTGCATAGCCAACGAGTTGCACACAGAGACAGGATGCAAACTTCTATCTGTCTGATGCCCAAGGATGTGTTCCTTCCTCTGCATTGCTTTTGAGTGTGTGCTTTCTCATCTGTAAAATAATGGTTTGTATTAGATTATCTCTAAGATGTCTTCTGATTCTAAAATACTAAATCTTTCCAGCGAATTCATCAAAATGTCAATCAAAAGCAAACTCCCCCTGCTTAGAAACGTGTGGCGGTGTTGGATGTGATCTCATATGAGCCTCCTCAGTTCAGTTTCTGTGTTGCACGGTGAGGAAACATCCACGTCATACACAACACCCACGTGGTCTTCAGTTTTCAGGAACCATCAAGATAAGGGTGAGAAAGAGACCACATCTAGTCACTGCATCAGCAGGGGAGTCTCAGGTCGTCTACAGAAGGCAGTCCAGACAGTGAGAAACAGTAGGTGGGGAGGGACAGCCAAAGGGGAACAAGATCGTCAGATAATCACTGGGAATAAATAACAAGACATAGATAAAATGAACAGTCAAATCCATCACCAGTAAAATCCTTTAAAAATTGTTTCTTCGTGGGGCACCTGGGTGGTTTAGTCGGTTAGGTGTCTGACTTCGCCTCAGTTCATGATCTAACGGTTCGTGAGTTCGAGCCTCGAGTCGGGCTCTGTGCTGACAGCTCAGAGCCTGGAGCCTGCTTCGGATTCTGTGTCTCCCTCTCTCTCTGTCCCTCCCCCACTTGTGCTCTGTCTCTCTCTGTCTCTCAAAAATAAATAAATGTAAAATAAAATAAATAAATAAATAAATAAATGTTAAAAAAATTTTTTTTAAGGCAAGGATTTCAGTAGTGTGGCAATACGTTCCAGATAGTCTAGGAGAGGCACAATGTCAAATATTTTGGTGGTAGAGCAGAGAGAGAAGGAATGACATTGAGAATCAACTTCATATACTGATGGCTGGCTCAGGTTCTGGAGCCAGACTGCGCCCCCTGAAATCCTGGCTCTACCATTTACTGGCTGTGAGAGCTCAGAAAAATTCTGGAATCCACCGAGTCTCCGGGTCCTCATCCATAAAATGGGTTCAAGAATCTCATGCCATAGAGGAGCTATGAAAGCTAAAAGAATTAGTATATATAATTTACATAAATATAAATATGTGCCCGGTTTTGCAGTTTCAGAAAGCATGTCACTCAAGCATCGGGACTCACTTTTAGCTTTCCTTTTCTTTTGAGAATTTCCCGCTACATGTGAGGCATTCTGGGGGAAATGAGTAAAACATGCTGCACAAATAAGAAAAAAATCATTTCAAATCAATCAGTGTTTGAAGGCAGAAAAGAGTTTCTATAGGTAAATAAGTCTACTCATGTAAGCAAATATATTTATTTGAATTAAAATAAAATTTTTAATTTGCTCTAGCATCAGACTGGTTAAACTCAATCTCATATGCTCTTTGAAAGAGTTTAATTAAGTTTTCATTTCTTTTTTTTTTAATGTTCCTGTAGCTCTGGTAAGTTAGGCGAAAAGGACCACTAATTAAAGCATGCACGAATAATGATTAAAAATGTAAGACGAGAAGAAACGCATCCCATGGCATCTCCTCCTGCTAAAATTCTTGTACGCAGCTCTTTGACGCTCACTTTCTCCTTTGTTGCGGCAAAAGTGCTACAGGTTAAGGGCTACCAGTGGAATGTCCTTGTCCCAAGTCAAGGCCAGAGTTTGGCCAAGCCATTTGGTTACCCGAAATCCTTTTCTTTCATCAGAGTTTAAACGTGGATGAGTCCTTATCGAGGTTTATCAAAGCAACTTCTTGGGAGTTTTCTTGCTTCCAGGCACCTCCAGAGCCCTCCAGATCCTTCTACGGTGAGGTTGGGCCTTGGCATGCAGTCCACATGCTCTTGGAGTCTAGAGGGTGGTCTTTTCTTATAATTGAAGCTCCCCTTCAGTAAAAAGAAAACTTGGGGTTGAGGAACGCTAGGGTTCCTGAGATAAGGTCCTATGTCAGCTGTCAAAATGCATAACCAAATGACACAGAATAATCACCCCTTCAACGATCCGATGGGAGTTCTTTCCAATCATACCATTCCAGTAAAGTGACATCCCCTGAGGTTCACTATGCAGGATCATATATAGTTCAAAGATGGTAAAAAAAAAAAAAAAATGTTGTGTGGGATCCTGTCAGTGCCATCAAATCAAATGTCAGGAAGTGCAATCCACCCTGGTTCATTCCCATGCTTCAAGACAGAAATGGTTAGTTTAAAGGAAAGTCCTTCTTAGAGAGGAAAAGAACTTTCAGAAACTCAGAATGAAAGGGCAAGTCAGGACTCTTACTGTTTTTATGACTTGCAATTGCTTCTTCATGGTCTTCCCATTTTTGCTCCGTAAACTCTGCTTCTTATTCTTAATGGTCTTTGGAGACCCTTTCCTTCTTTCTACTGGTGAGGAAAAGACACCCTGAAAAATCAGTTTGCTTGCTCTTCCTCTTCCAGAATGGCCAGAGGGAACATGTAAACAACCAGATCTCTGCTGATGTTCACTCTTCCATCCAGGCCCCTGTGGATGTTAAGGAGCTGAGGCTTTGGTTCCCATATTCAGCACCTCTCAAAAGCAAAGTATGACACAACACCTAACAGACTGGGTTCTGGAGGGGACACACACAGATTTGACCCCACCACTTGGGAGCTTTGTGACTTTGTGGCCAACAACTGAGCTCTGTTAAGCTCCAGTGTCCTCATCTACAAAAGGAGGACATGACATCATTTACTTTGTAGAGCAAGTAAGATAACACATTTAAAAGAACCAGACTTAGTGACGTTGGCTAGTTTTCTTACGCTCTGTGTCCTGACAATAATAAGCAGAGCAAACTGCACTCCTTCAGGTTTGCTCTGCTCCAGCCACAACAGCCCTCTCTTCTGTCCTCCAACAAGGTGGCCATTCTTGCCTTACACCTTTTGCTCTCACACCCTTCAGAAAGGAGGAAGAGGCATCAGAGTGTGGTGTACATGAGTGTGCACAGACTTATGTTGCACAGAGGCCCTGTGACCAAGTGGTGATTTTTTTTCTTTTTCTTTTTTCTTTATTTTTTGGTGTGACTGGTGACTCTTGCAGGAATAGGGAAACCATAGAGCTGGCCCTTGATCTGTCACTAATTTCTGCCGGAACGTTCTCCTCCTGCCCATGGCTGGATCCTTCTCAACATTCCACCTCAAGTGCAATGTCATCCCCACAGACAGGCTTTCTCTGACCTTCCCAGCCTAATCATTCTCTATACTATTTTCCTGTCCTTAGAGCAGTTGCCCACTATCTGGAATTATCTTCTTTATCTCCATGCTTGTTTGTTGTCTGTCTCTTCACATGATAATGTAAACTCTATGAGGACAGTGCTCCTGTCTATCTTGTACATGCTATATCCTCGATGTCTGGCACAGAGTACACACCCAATAAATCCTTGTTGACTAAACAAATGAATCAATAATTCTTGTGTATTCCATGGAGTTCCATGAATTCTTCAAGGCCATGGCCATGGCAGGTCTGAGGGGTCCTCCACATGATATTGGAGGACATTGGCATGGACAACCTAACTTTCCTGTCCCCAAGCCTCCCATTCCAAGGTCTTAGAGGGTCTTTTCCTGTCCTGTTTCAGTGCATGTCCAAAGAGTCAACAAGTCAAGTATGTGTCCTGCTCCCATGTCACCAGATCTGCTATTTATGATGTGGAAACGGACTTCGAAATTATGCATGAGGGATGTCCCTGCACTTCAGATGATCTCTCAGGGAACCATGTAAAGATGCTGAGTGGTTCTGGGGTGCCCGGGTGGCTCAGTTGGTGGAGCAGCTGACTTCGGCTCAGGATCATGCTCTCGCAGCTCGCAAGTTGGAGCCCTGCGTCGGGCTCTGTGCTGACAGCTCGGAGCCTGGAGCCTGCTTCGGATTCTGTCTCACTCTCTCTCTGCCCCTCCCCCACTCATTCTCTCCCTCTCTCTCTCTCTCCCTCTCTCTCCCTCTCAAAACTGAATAAACATTAAAAAAATTTTAAAGAAAAAGATGCTGATGGTTCTGAGTGAGGCGAAAAAAGTGTCCTTTGGCTAGCAGTGCAATGCATGTTGCAACTCCCAACCTCCAGCCTCATGAAGAGGGCAGACAGAGAAGGACTAAGAAGATAAATGCCCATGTGAGTTGTCCATGGGCTTCTTGCACAGGCCTTTGGAAAGTGCATAATGGAAATTAATTGAGAAAAACCTAAGAAATGCTGAGGGAGTGGTCCCAAATTTGATGGCAAAGTTAACAAGAGGCTTCAGTGTGGGGTTTACTTTGCATTGCTGCTGCACAGTGAGAATCTCCTCGTGAATGGCAAGTTTCGCAGGATTTCGGCATCTGTTGATATCAGGTATGTTAATTGTTTTTCTTTCATAATGCTTACTTCATTGCACTGCAGCAAAAGAAATTAGCTGCTTAATTTTGGATGGAAAAGTTGTGTCCGCCACACATTTGTACCTGCAATAATTCAAAGAATAAATGCTCTATCTGGAAAGAAGAGAGCATCTGGAAGGGGGGAAAAACTAAGACTAGGTTCTGATGAAGGGCTACAAGAAACCATGGCACTTCAGAGTGAGTCTCTGTCCTGTCCCAAAGTCACATTGTTTCTTCAGTACATTTCCCCCCGCCCCCACCCCGAGCACCTATTATAAACCAGGTCTTGTTCTAGATATTTGGAAACACCAGGATGTAGGAGGAAGAAGCAGATACAGCCATCCTGGAGCTGACAGCCTGATCGGGGAGACAGACAAGTCAACAAGTGCAGTGTCATGTGACTAGTGTCACTAAGGGATATGGAAATACAGCAAGGAGAGCGGCGAACCCAATTTATCAGGGACAATTCACAGAAGAGGTGTTGGAGAAATGATAATCTGTCATCTGGGGAAGGCAGCAAACTTGTGAACCTGTTTTTCTTGCCAAACAAATCAGGCAACATGAGAACGTTAAATTATTTAAGGGGATGTGTGCCAACAACCCTCCTCTCCATCTTTACACATGTCCTCCCCCCTTCCCCGGGCTCCAAACGCCCCGCCCACCCACTAACCCCTCCTCCCTTCTGCTCTCAACTGAGATGTCACTTTCTTGGAGGAAGCCCTCCCTGACACCCACATGACAAAGGGCTCTGCCTCCTCGCGTGTGTTTCCATGACACCCATTTGTAACTCCATCAGACTAACATCTACATGCTCACTATGTGCCAGGCCATGTTCTGAGTGTTTTATGTGCATTAACTCATCCATTGTCTTCACCAGCTTATATGAAGTATTATTACTATCCCCACTTCACAGACAAGGCAACTGAGGTCCAAAGAGGTTGAGAAATTTACCTTTTAAAAGTGATAGAGTCCCAGACGCAAGACCAGGAATGTAGCTTCGGGGTCTGCTTTTTGATTTTCCGCTCTGTACCTCCTCTTAGGGTAAGCAAATCTCCCTCTAATATCCTGTTCTGTGTTTCCCCTGCTCCAGACTACAAGCTTCTCAAATGCCTTACACTTATACTCCCAGAGTGTAGCCCGGGGCCTGGTGCATAGTAGGCATTCAATGGTGCTTACTGCATTTTTTTTTAAAGAATACCACACTGCCTACACTGTTCACAAAGGAGCCACTGCCTCTGCCAATACTGTAATGGGTGCTATGCAAGCCAAGTGACGGGTCCTCTAATAATCACTCTAATAACCGGGTCCTTAGGTTTTGTAAGACTCGGGACCTAACTCAACTGAAGGGCATCCAGACCTCTGGAATATGAAATGCAAAGAAATATCTGGGATCTTTTCGCCGCAGGTGCCTCCGTGTGAAATCCTGCCTAGGATAACTCAGCTCCAGAAGGTTTCTTTTTCATTAACTCTCTTTTGCTTAAGGCAGTTCTACAGCTCAAAGTGTTACCCGCCCACCTCCACCCAGGAATGGGGGTTTTGTTTTTGTCTTTTGTTTGTGCTTGTGGGTCTGATCTGACACCTTGCTTTCTTTCAGTAACTGCGGTCTGCACAGCAGCTTCCAGCAGTTAGGGTGCGACGCCCCATGGCGCCCCCGCTGCGGCCTTCTCTCTACCACATGTCATGCATCATTTTGCTTAGCTGCCTTCTCTTTGCTGCTTGATCTATTCATGCCTGGCCTCACCGGCAGTTCAGATGATATATCCCCATCTGGATCTAGGCATGCTCAGTGTCTCTGGGGAACCTTTCAGGAATAGGCTGCATAGATGAGATGTCTCCTGATTTTTTATTTTTCTGATGTGTCAGAGGTGATCACATTTCAAAGGTACGCAGAAAGTCAGGGTCAGAACATGTGGCAAAGGTAACAACAGCAATAGTAAAAGAATCTTTTGGTGTCACACAAAGCATTTTTTTGTCTGGGGGTTTGAGAGAGATTTTGCGCTTTAAAAAAGAAATCAGCCAAGATTCGTTGGCCATTACTTAGAATTCAAAGATGATCTACGTAAAAAGGCAAAATGGGAAGAGCTTTTAAAAGTACTCTTGTAAAATAACAATAAGTAGGCACCTATGATCTAGCCTGGAAAGTAAATGATGTCACTTAGTAGGTAGTTCTCATTAACTGTATGTCCCTAATTGAATGATACCATATGGATTATGAATTCTCAAAAAATTAAATGAATTCTATTATCTTAGTCCCCAAACCAGGCATCATTTATTGCTTAAAGTTTAGAAGTCGATTAATTAATGTTGCTTAATCAATCTTTAATACAGCAGATACTCCAGCGAATTAAAAGAAAAAAAAAAAAAGAAGCATCATTTTTCACTGTGTGAGGCTTGAACGCAGACAGGACAGGACACTGCCCAGATCTGGTCCTGTTTGCTCTGACTTTGCTCATACACAGCTAGCCCCCAATAAAAATGAGTCCTGGATGCCCTATTCTCAACTCGCTTCAAGCTTCTATCCTCTCCAGGCCCTGATGTAGCCCCTGAACCCTTGCCCTGCTCTCCGCTTTCAGACTGAATGCCGGGAATGGCTTTCCTGACTGTAAATCCTCCATTCTTCTCTTCAGCAGACTTTCACATGAGCTTCCACTTGGATCTACTCCTGGCTGACCAGTGTCCTTAAAACCAATCGTGGTCTCAAGGATGCCCCCTGATCCAGTCCCCTACAAGGGAGAATCAGACTCAATGCCTCCGCACCCCCCCCCCCCGCCCCGACTCCAGATACACCTTCGAAGTTGCCATTTTTCCAATGTGCTTAACAGTAAGCACACAACAACACTGGTGTCTTGGTTATGAATTCAGAAGACCAGGAATTTCAAAGAGAAGGTAAAGAAGAAAGAAGAAAGGCTTCTGTTCACGGATGGGTCAATACTGAGAAGTCTTAATAGAAGAGGTTTGGACAGATGCAGATTTGTTACAGAGCATTGCTATTCAATCAAAGGAATATTTGAGGCTCTCTAAAGGTAAATTATTGCAGGGGGAAATGGATTAAATCCCATCAGGCATTATCTTTGGCTTGTGAGAGGGAGACTGAGGAGGTGTAAATGACAGACAGTTTCTTAGCTCTCCCCTGGAAGTAAGAAATATGCCCAGAAACTGCAGTGGTTCCAAACCACAAAACACCTTCCTAGAGACATTCAGTGGAATGTGCTTGGGACTTTTTTTTTTTTTTTCCACACGAATGATAAACTGCCAAGCCGCTGGTTCCAGCTCTTACTAGGCACTATGTTAGCACTTCCTGTCCATGAAGAGAGCGGCCCTGAGTGTTCAGGGGCATTCTTCTCCAGACGCTCAAAGGATGGTTTCGCCTTCATTTTGGTCCCTCAGCTCAGGTGTTCCTCAAAGGTTTCAGCTCTCCTTGCAGGGCCATTTAGTTCCCAAGCCTGTTTATTTTACGACGAAACACGTCCAAGTAAGTAGCTTGTGAAGCCACCTTTCCCAAATGACAGGACGGCCACTTCTCTCCCCCGGTAGCAGGGTCTGGTCTCCTCTCTGTGCCCCACGTCCCTTGCACTGTTTTGATAGTCTTCTTCCCTGAGACACTCGGGGTGGCTTCTCTTTCCTGTTTGCCCAAGGGATTGAAGGAAGCAGTCGTTACGCTCTTGAGCTTCAGGAGTCCTTGAGGAGGTCACAAAATGGTGCTCTTCATGGTCTAAATTGTTCCAACAAACCTCCCCTCCCTGAGGACAATGGCTTTTCGTGGATTTTCCTCTGGGGTTTTTGTAAACATGATTTACTCTGTGTATTATCATATACTTGGCGGCTAAGAACAACAGAAATGTATTGCCTCACAGTTGGGAAGGCCAGAAGTACAAAAGCAAGGAGCTGGTGGTGTTGCACACCTCTGGGGCTCTGGAGAGAATCTGTCCTAGGCTTTTCTAGCTTTTAGTGGCTGTTCACACCCTTTAGTCTCCATCTTCAGCCTATGTGCCTTCTCTGTATGTGTCTATTCTCCTCTCCTGTCCCTCACAGGGACACTCATCAGTGGACTCAGGTCCCACCCAGGTAATGTACGAGGATCTTACCTCAAGATCCTTAATATAATTCTATCTGCAAATATTCTTTTTCCAAATAAGGTAACAGGCACAGTGTCTGGGTATTAGGACATGGACACAGCTCTCGGGGGGGCCACCGTTCAACTCACTACATCCCACATTCTGATGACAAATCTCCACACACAACTGACACTCACCCTCACGTGTTCACCATAGACATCACATGGCCATTTTGAACCCAAGGCAGACCTGGTACCAAATTGCCATGGTTGGCTCTGCACACTCACGGAGAAAGGTGTGTGTGGTCTTTGCAGATAAAATGAGCTAGAGATGCTGGTGGCTCTAAAACTGGGACAGGTTAGCTAAGAGGTCTCTGTGGGCAGCAACAGAGTCTCCCTAATGGATCCAGCTGGTTTCAAAGTTTGGGTGAAGGCTAAGACTTCTCCACAGCCCGTTTAGTTTCACCCCAGGCCAAGTCAACATACAGAGGCCTCTTCCTTTCTATCACTTCCTCCACTATTGAAGTTCAAAACAGATCTCTGCAATACTTTCTTTCTTGCAAATCATGAGAACAAATAGATTAAAAATTAGTACGGCTACAAAACATGTGAACAAAATAGATTTGGAACAGCAAACTCCCTATTCGGGCCTCTACTGACTATGTGTAACACATGCTGGCGTTCGATTACTCTGAATCCTTGCTAAGTGGATGCCCTGCTTCCTACACGTCTGGAGAGCTGACCCTGAGAAATACATGGAAAATGATCTTTTCCATCCATTCGTCCAACAGATCAATATGAAATGGCTCACTTATTAAGCACTTACTACATCACGGAGGATTAAAAGATGAGTCATAATAGCACCGAATCCTGTACAGAGATGTACAAAGTGCTTTCCTGCATACAGTCTCACGGGATCCTCAAAACAAACATGCAAGATTACTTGTGTAGTTGCCTTTTCGGAAATTATGAAATGGGAGCAAAGAAAGGGGAAGGGAATGTCCAGTATTCTACAGGGAGTAAAAGGCAGGGCTGGACCGCAACGCAAAACACCTGCTCCCTGGCCCTTCCCCGTGCTGTGCAAACAGTGCCTTCAAGATGAGTATCAGGTAAAGGAGTCCATCAGTCAGGGTCCCAGGAGGAAACACAACTCACTCTAGATGGTGCATATGAAAAGATTTTGATGGAAAGACTACATACAGAGGTGTGAGTGTGTTACAAGAATTAACAAGGGCTTTTGAGGCATCCAAACGGCAGCAACAAATGGTAAGCCACTTGCACTAGTTCTACAGCTGAATGAGCAAAGGGAGGAAGGAGTGTAACCGGAGCCTGATGACAGGTGAGGAGTAAAAGAAGGGCCACTTGGCAGAAGCTGCAATGTTGGAGGGAGGCAGCTAGTGGCACAGATGCAGTGCTAATGCAGGGAGAGAGAAGGAAGGGCACTCCTCTCCAACCTTGATCTTCCTAATGGTACCTCTCACGAACTGAAGTCAAGTGGAAGCTGGCCAACAAGGGAAACAGCTGACAAAGTGTTTGAGGATCAGTATCCCAGAGCATGGAACAAGGTAGAGAAAGGCACAGAGTGCATCTGGGTGAAGGTTGGGGTGGTGCAAACAGACAACCGGCCCCGAAAGATAAAACATGTACAAAAATAACAGAATCCAGATGGAGGAGAGAATTTCCAATGTACAGGTGAGTAGGTAGGTTAGTGTCAGCCTGGGAATCAGGGAAGCCTTCATCAAGAAGTGCTGTGGGCGGGTCTTGAAGAAAAGGTAGAAATCTAGAGATACAGAGATAGGAAAAGTGGTATTTTCAGGCAGAATGAACAGTACAACAAAGGCACGCACACACGATATGTATGGGGTTGGGAGCACCTGTGTGGAGAATAAAAATCATTCTTCTGCTTGGAATATGACTAAAGGAAGGGGGAATAAGGCTGGAAGGTAGGTTGAGCCCTGGAAGCACAGAACCTAAAATGCTCTGTGAAGGAATTTGACTTTTATTCCGGGGGCAATGGAGTCCCAGTGGCCGTTCTGTCAGGGAGAATATTTACAGAGGTTAATCCTCTAAAGCAGAGAGCATAGACCATATAGAGGAAGGAGAGTGTTGTTTTATGGAAGAAGTGTGGCTGAAAGGCTTCGTCTTTTGCTTGAACTGAAATAAGTCACCCCAGGAAGATCTTTACAAGATCCTTTGTCCCATTTGCCTTTGTTCCTAGTCTTTAAAAATCAAGTTCAGGCTCAGTTAAATATTCAGTTGACTGGTCAGTTAGTTTAGTCTACTTGTGCCAAAATTTAAGACACATCATTGAGAAAACAGTAAATTCCATGAGAAACCTAGACAGGAATAGATTTCCTAATACCACAGCCCAAACACCCAAGAGCAGTCCAGCTCCACTGCTATGGTGTGGTGGGAAGGTGCAGGGGCCACCTTCTCTTCTCTTGGAGTAAGGTACTTTTATTTGTCTGCTGTTTTCTCTTTTTAGCTACTGTTTAACTACTGGTCTAATATTTTTTTGGTAGCCACTTATCTCCTTAAGGAATCAAGAGAATCAACCCTCTATTCCAAGATTGTTTGTTTTGTCTTGTCCTAATAGAAGTTTGGAATGTGTAACATTTAAAAAAAATATTTTAATGTTTATTTATTTTTGAGAGAGAGAGAGACAGAGCACGGGTGGGGGAGGAGCAGAGAGAGGGGGAGACACAGAATCCGAAGCAGACTCCAGGCTCTGAGCTGTGAGCACAGAGCCCGATGCGGGGCTCGAATCCACAAACCATGAGACCATGACCTGAGCTGAAGTTGGATGCTTAACCAACAGAGCCACCCAGGCGCCCCAAGGAATGTGTGACTTTTATACAGCCATGTTGTCTAGGTTCCAGGAAGCAGGGCTCTTCCAGATACTTTTACAAAAGTCCAAACCTCTTTCAATCTGGTTCCAGTCACTGCAGAATTCCAAACGGAAGGAAATGGTAAAGAGAGTAGACAGGCTGCAATGTGCCAAGTCCTAGGATGTTGCCAGACAGACACTCATGAGTGAAGAATTATTGCAGAGCCACAGATCCCCACAGAAACGTCTATGCTCAGTTTATCGACTTCAGAAAAACTCGTTGGTTTTCTGATGCCCAGACTTTTGGAAGGAAGCATTATATCAGTAAGATATCTATATGGATTTGGGACCATAGAAGACACTGACTGAATTGTTTTTCCCCTTATCTCATTTTGGGCATTATGCAGATAAGAACACTGAGTCTGCAGATGATCCTGATTTAAGCACCCACTAGCTGTGTAATCTAAGACCAGCCACTTAATCTTTTTGAGCCTCAGATTCCTCATTTGTAAGATGAGCAGGATGATGTTCATGCCACAGTATTAAGATCAAATGGTAAAGTCTGTTGTCCTGCTTTTTAAAAAACTGTAGCAACTTGTACAAGTGATAGCTTGTTATGATTGCTATAATTTCTTGGGAATGTATCTGTTTTAATTCATCTGGTTAGAAAGGGTGACAATGGGGCTTAGGAACCTACTGGCTATCTCTCTGTACCTTGGACATTGGTCTTTAGAGATGTGGAAAAGGATGCTATGTAATTCATTCTTCAAAAATTGTCTGATTCCCTGGTGACGTGCTGTGGGACACACAGTGATGAGTAAACACAGTCCCTCTGCTTTGGGGGCTTACAGTACAGTGGATAAATGGATGGATAGATGGATAGATAGATAGATAGATAGACAAACAGATAGATAGATAGATGTGGAGATCGACAGAGATAGATTGTCGATGTGGGTATGGAAGCAGATGTAGGTGGAGCTGTGGATATAGATGTAGATGTAGATACCGAATGCCCTGTCCCACATTAATTTTGCTGATGAGTGGCCTTTGCAAATAAAGCTTTGGTCTCCACTACTTTGATGACAATGGACATGGCTATGAGGTTGGAAAATGAGGGTTTCAGCCAGAAAAACAGGTCTATCGACAGTCGTGCTTGACTAAGTACTTGCTAGGTAATTTCCTTCATAGACATTTGGCATAAGAGTTCTTCAAACTTTACTGAAAGCAGATAAAAGGTAGTTCCCTCACTACGCATATAGGAATCTGTCCCACTTTTGTCCTGGTTAGTGAGCACAGTATCATAGAATCTTGGATGTAAAAAGGAAAATCATTTAAAAGACTAGAGGACAAAATCTAACATTTTTACCTTATGAGTTCTTCCTAGGGTACTTGAAAAAAATAACAACGATGTGGCCTCCCGTCTGCTCTGCTTTCCCTCGCCTTTGAAGAGAACAGTCACCACAGTCATGGCAGGGATTTTGCGCTCAATAGCTCAATAGTTCAGAGGCCCCCAGATGGACTCCAAACTGTAACGAAAGGTGTGGAGTCTCTCATTTGTACGGACCGGATTCGTCACAAATTTACCAAGAATTCCAGATCAACTATTTCAGCCTTCACCTGCAGATCATGGAAACTATGGTGGGGATCCACAGCACCCTCATAAACTATGTATTGTTACCAGAATAAAGAGTACAAAGAGATGTCCATATTGGGGAAAAGATATAAAGATGCTTGGATTAGAAAAAGCACATACTCCTCAAGTTCACAAGGATATCCCTTCAGGGAGTGCAAGACTGAAAGTGGTTAAACATTTGGTAAGAATCAATCCCCTGAAGGTGCCACAAAGACTTCCGACAGAGGTGGACATGTCTGACATGTGCATCCAGAGCACTGGGGGATTAGTGGTGTGGTGGCATCTAATAAATCCTGTGGATCAGGAAGCAGTTAAGTCCTAATGCCAGAGCAGTTTCATATGTAGAAATGTAAATCATTTTTTTCTTTAAAAAAATTTTTTTTGTAATGTTTATTTATTTTTGATAGAGAGAACACAAGCAGGGGACGAGAAGAGGGAGAAGGAGACATAGAACCTGAAGCAGGATCCAGGCTCTGAGCTGTCAGCACAGAGCCCAACACGGGGCTCAAACTCACAGACCATGAGATCATGACCTGAGCAGAAGTTGGATGCCCAACCGACTGAGCCACCCACGCGCCCCTAAAAATGTAAATCATTTTTATTTAAAGACAGAAAGTGTTCGCATTAAAATATATTTTAAATACTAACCACTTGCTAAAACAACAACAACAACAACAAGATTAATTCTTATTTTTTTAGGTAGTGGTGTCATTTGGCACTATGTATTTGAAAGCACCCTTTGGAAACACAGACCTGGCTTTACAGACCCTAAAAAATGATCCATTTCTTTAACAGACTGTATTCACATTAAAAGAAATAAACTTCAACAGAATAAAGACTGGTTGAGACACCAAGGTTAAAATAATCTGCACTTGTTAAAACATCTTAAAGTATTTTTATGGCAAAAAAAAAAAAAAGGAGAGAGAGAGAGAGAAAGAAAGAAAAAGTCAGGCAAGATAAGATTTAGATTTCTGCCCTTCAGCAAGACCCAGCACTTTGATTAACCCCACCTGGAGAAGAGAAGGCTTATGAGGATCTTGAGTTATCCCCAGCGAGACACTGTGTACAAGATGTGATTTTTGGGATCTGTAGACAAAGTTTCTGTGAATTGGCTCCCACGTGTGCTAACTAGCTTGCCAAATGGTGAAGAAAAAAATCTGCAACATTTACCTTTGATTTGGGGATCTTTGGGATGTTTTCTCTGAACGAAATAATATCCCATCTGGGCATTCTGGATACTACAGAATAAAGTCAACCATTTAACAAAGTAAGTGGGGGGAAATATCATGAAGAAAAATATAAATATATGATAAAGTTGGGAGTAGGGTGAGTGAGTGAAAAAGGAAAGTGTGCATATGAGTGGACACAAAAAACAGCCACCTGTAAGCACGTAGATTTGTCTCTTCCCTTCCCACCCCAGCCCCACAGACAGATCAGGGATCGCCCTCTTCGAGAAGAGCACTGAAATAATTACACAAAATGTCATCACTGAGGGGAAATTTAGAGATCATCCGGTCAAAGGTTTGTAAGCTCTGTTGTTTTTTTTTAAAGCGATGGACACTTTTCTTCAAATGAAATCTTATATGGAAGCCCTACGTGTACATGAAATTGATCAAAATAGAACTTCTCAGTTGAAGCAGGGACTCAGAACCTCACTCAGATTATCCTCACCTCTGCAGAAAGCAGGACACCATGACATAGTTTGAAAACCACACATCTTCTCATTTTATTCATGTGATAGCATGACAGTTAGAGCCCAGAGGGGTGATGGGATGTGCCCAAGACCATACAGCAAGTTTGCAGCAAAAATAAGACCACTGCCCCATCTTCCCAGTTCCTCGTTGTGATTTCTACCCACTACATCAGTCTGTGTCAGTCTGATCATTATTATGAGGTTTATTTAAACTTTCTGGTGGAAATATTTCATATGTTCCACATAAATTTTAAGTGTTTGAGTACCTGAGCCATGTATTTTTTTAACTGTATCCTTCCTTTGAAGGCTCACTCAAGGCTCTCTACTCAAGCTCTTTTTGGATATACAAAATTACCAGGTGCCATTTTTAACAAACTTGCTGACATGCATGCCTCCTAAATGGTGACAACAAAGGAGTGGGAACCGATGTTTTGAGGTGGGGCATATCCCATTCTTTTGCTCCCAGTAAAAGGCACCAAAAAACCCAGGTATAATCTCTGAACCCAGTCTTACCCCCATCAAACCAGAAGGAAGGAGAGCAGTAACATGAACCACTCCAACTTTCATTCTTTTCCAGGACCATCTTCCAGTTGAGTTGTGAACTAGCACTAAAATCACCAGCAGGCAGGTGAGAGCTGGAGATATTGGTATTAAAGAGCCTAACTAATTGGCAAACTAGCCAACCAGACCCAGGATTGTCAAGAATTTAAAATTGCTTTGAAGAAATATTTCTTGGTCATCTGCTCTGCACTGTTATTTTCTCCAAGAAAAGATGAGAGAGGGCAGGGGTGATATGATTATCAGGTAACACGTGACGCCCCCCACCATTTTCAACCATCTGAGTTACAGGAGAGAAGCACCCACTCAGTGCAATGAGAGAGCGTCCCAATGTGAGAGAAACATGAGGTCGCAATGCGCAATTCCAGACAATGACTTTGTCAGGATATCCATCTTGTCTTTTAGCGTGACCTGAATTTTGGGACCTGGATAAAGCACGACAAGAGGCATGTAACAACGAGGGTTCTCCAGAGAAACAAAACCAATAGGAGATATTTATTTACAGTCAAACCTTGGATTGCGAGTAACTTGTTCTGGGAGTGTTCTGAAAGACGAGCAAACATTTCTAACAAATTTTAACTTGATAAATAAGTTATGTCATGCAACACGAGTAGTATGTGACACCAAATGTGACATGATCACAACTGAGCCAATGGTTCTTGAAATTCATTTTGATATACAGCGCTTTGGATTACAAGCATGTTTCTGGAACAAATCATGCTCGCAGACCAAGGTTTTACCTACTTACTTATTTTAAGGAATTGGTTCACATGATTATAGAGGCTGAGACTTCCTAAGATCTTCAATCCGAAGGCCTGAGAACAGGGAGGGCTGATACTATAAGTCCCGGGTTGAGTCTGAGTCCACATTCAGGAGATGACTGGTGTCCCAGCTTGAAGATCTTCAAGCAGAGAAAGTGAATTCTCTCACGCAGCCTTTTTGTCCTATTGGAGCCTTCAGTGGACCTCAACCCACATAGAGGACAACAATCTGTTACTCAGACCACTGATTCAAATGTTAATCTCATCCAGAAACAGTCTTGCAGATACACTCCAGAAAAATGTTTAACCAGGCACCTAGGCGCCCCCGGACCAAGTCAAGTTGACACATACAGTTAACCATCACAAGGCCTGAGGAAGCAGGAAGGTTCTCAGCAGGTGTGCCTCTGAAAGCATGTCACTACAGACACAAACTGGAGCCTATCTCAGCAGGCGTCCAGAGCCCATTCTGGAGCCCAACATGACTGAGGCTGAGGCCACTCTGACAAGCCCTAGACTTGACTTTAACATTCCTCTTGAATGAAGCCATTGGCCATATGGGAAGAAATATAGAAAGGATTAAAAAAAAAGTGTTCTGGAGCATTTTTAGGTTCTTCGGTTAATAAATGTGGGGAGATGTGGAGAGGCAAACTTGGAAACAAGTCTCACAATGATTTGGCAGGAGAAACAGCAGGCTGTTGACAGCCTCTTGACTTGGCTTCAATGGCATAATAAGAGGACACCAGTTTCAGACATTCATCTGCAAATAAGGTCCCAGGGCACGGAGAAGACTGAAAGGCTGACTTTTCTTTAGAACAAGTTGATTATTTGATGTTAATGGATATTCTAACCATTTCTCATTAAGAAGCTGCTTCCGAATAAAAGAGCCTAAAGGAGTCTATCCCCTTGCAAGATCTGGCAAGCGATGTAAGGCAGGGGTCCTTCAATGATCATTTCTTTAAAGGATTTTTGCTGTCCTGGTTTTTCTGAATTGGCCTCTTAGGCACAAGATTTGGCAAAGATCCATAATTCACTCATTTTCCTAACTTGCTTCAAGCAATCATAATTTTCCATTGACCTAGAATTCCTCCAGCTCGGGACAGACCTCAGCCCAACAGAGAACCAGCAGAGAGCCTGAATGCCCACTGAACTGAAAGATTGTTGATGCTTGCACAACACGGATTTGAACTGGGCAGGCCAGCTTACACACGGGTTTTTATTTTTATTTTTTGATAAATGCAGTACAGTAATGTGAATGTATTTTCTCTTCCTTACGATTTTCTTGATAACATCTTCTTTTCTCTAGCTGACCTTATTGTAAGAATACAGTATGTACACATATAACATACGATATACATGTTAGTCAACCGATTATGTTGTTGGTAAAGCTTCTGGTCCACAGTAGGCTACTAGTTAAGTTTTGGGGGGAATTAAAAGTTATGTGCAGACTTTTGACTGCATGGGGTGGGGGATGACATGTCTAAGCCCCGCGTTGTTCAGGGGGCCACTGTACTACCCCTTTAATGCTGCATGACCAGGTATATTTACACAAGGATTCCCTCTACTTAGTAAACATCAGGTTTTTGACATAACTCATCCCTAAGCCACTTGTCAAGAACCTGCGGCAGGCATATTTATCTCATAACCAGCTTAAATTGACAATATAAAACAGAAACCATAAAGTCAGTGAAAAAGCCAGACTTACGGGGGAAAGACAGACAGGTCTTTGGTTCTAAACCTGGATATAAGTGAAAAATCAGAATATTAATCGTCTGAAAGGACTACCCTGCCTCCCTCCCCCCTTTTCCTGACCCCTCCAGGATACTCAGAAAGGAAATGGCATGTTTCTGCTGGGTTGGGTGATTGAGGGGAACGAATCTGAATTATAAAGTGTTACAGGCTCTTGGAAGAAGGAAGGTGCTGTCAGAATAAAAGATGCTGTACTTCACTGTCTCTGTGGCATTTGTATATAAGTCCACAGTTTGTGACCTATTTTATAGTTGGCTGACTGCTCTCTCCTCCCCGCTCTTATTAAACAAAAGACTTGCAGGTTCTGGAAAGTACTGGCTACGATGCAGCCACGCCCCGTCATCCCAACCGTGCTGTGATGGGCCGAAAAGAGCCCCAGGTTGGAGGCAGAGAGCAGCTCTGGCCACTGTGGGGTGCCTGCGACGGGCTCTGGACAAGGGTGGCCCAGGGTAGCAAGGGAGGCTGCTGGGGGAGGAATGTGCAGCAGCTCCCGTCACACAGGCTTCATCAACTTCTCTTCCCGCCCCCCCCTCGCTGAGACTCAGGCCCTCCACTTTCTGTCACCTACGTCTTTCTTCCATCTACGACCAACTTGTCTCTATTTTATCACTTCAGATTCATTCAATACACATTTATTAGGCACCTGCCACCGCTCTTCAGCGCACCTCAGTCTACCCTCCATCCTCACTGCCCTCACTGCTCTGGACAAGGGCACCTGTCTGTTGTTCCCAGCGCTCTCTCCGTGGCATCTGAGAGCACTGATCTCGGCACGTTTCATAAAATTTGCTCACCCTTTGCCTTCCTTAATAACCCTCTCCCTTGGTGTTGCTCCTTCCTCCGATGCCTCCCTCTGGGCCTCCTTCTCGTGCCTTGTCCTTTTTCAGCATTCAGTGTGGATATGTCCCAGAGCGACATTCCTAACCCTCTTCTACTTCTACACACTGCCCTGGATCGCCCCATGACTTCCCAGGGTGTCGCCCATCATCTACAATGCAGAAAACCTGGGGGGCCATATCACTAGCCCGAATGTCTCTTCTGAACTGCAGACATGTTTCGTCAGCTGCTTGCACAACACAACCGTCTGTCCCAGTGAGTAAGGCTGCGTGACAAGTCACCCCCAAACCGAGTGGCATAAAACAACTATGGATTGGGTCAGGAACTCGGGGCACAGGAAAGGCAGTTGTTTCTGCTGTATGACATGTGGAGCTTCACCTGGGAGAACTGAAAGGCTGGAGTGATTTAACAGCTGAACAATGGAATAACCTGGAAGCACCTCCACTCATATGTCTAGTGGTTGGTGTCTCCATCTCCACGTGTCTGTTGGCTGCAATCTCATCTGGGACTCTCAGTCAGAATACCTACACATGGCTTCTCCATGGGCCCAGGCTTCCTTACGGCATGGCAACCTCACGGTCCCTGGACTTCCTACCAGGCAGCTCAGGGCTCCAAGGGTGGGTGTCCTAGCTAACAATGAAGAAGCTGCACCACCTTTTGTGACCTAGTCACAGAAAGCACTTAAGGTACTTCTGTCACTTGATACCAGTACAAGGTGTCACAAGCCGCCATATTCGGGGGGGGGGGGGGGGAGGAGACCCCATCTGGTGATGGGGGCTGTGGAAAAGCTGTAGAAGAGTGTGCAGGGCAGAAGATGTGACATCACGCCTGCGTCCCCAGCCTCATAACGGTGCTCCATCCGTACAGATGCATCACAGTGCCACATACACTCTCTTTCCTCCATGCTTTTACACGTACTTTTCCCCTGACTGGAGCATCTTCCCCTGTCTTCTAGCTCCCACCAGTATCTGACTTTTCTCTCTCACTGCTCTTTGTCCTTCAAAGGACATCTCATCTCAGATGCCACTCCCTTCAGATCCAAGTTTGTCCTTATAAGAGACGCAGGGTCCACCTCATCTTGCTTTCCTCCCTCCTCCCGTTGGTCTCCCTTACTCACTGGACAACTGGATGTGGAGGGACATCCCACGCCCGAGCTCTGAGTCACCTCACCTGAGCTCAAAGACTGGTTGTGCCACTTGCTGATCCTGTGAACCTGAGCGATTTGCTTAACTTCATAAAACTTTCGTTCCCGCCTCTATAAAGTGAGAAAACGATTCTACCACCTTTTGGGGCTGAGGGCTAAATGGGATGGTGTAAAGGTATCAGGCCATAATTACTAGCTATTAACACGATCCTCAGAACAGCCATATGGGTCAAAGATTCATTTGAAGAACCGGTGTTTACAGCGCAAACATTGCCCCTCTAGTGCTGAGAAGCTAGATTGCTCAAAAAAGTAAACTTCTTAAGCTATATTTAATGCACAGGCATCTACTGACTCTATTTTCTTTTTTTTTTTTTAATTTTTTTATAATGTTTATTTCTGAGACAGAGAGAGACAGAGCGTGACTGGGGAAGGGCAGAGAGAGAGGGAGACACAGAATCTGAAGCAGGCTCCAGGCTCTGAGCCATCAGCCCAGAGCCTGACGCGGGGCTTGATCTCACGGACCTTTAGATCATGAACTGAGTCGAAGTCAGACACCTAACCGACTGAGCCACCCAGGCGCCCCCTATTGTCTCTATTTCTATACTTTCTTGTTTTAATGGTTACACTTAATGTACATTCGGTATTTAGACAGCCATTCTTAAATACGAGCATTTGTATAGTATGTCCTATATTTGGCACAGCTAATTATTTCTCACCAAACATACTTTTGCTTCCTACTGACGTTAGAGAGAATCATCTGCTTTTAAAAAGACACTTGCCCTAGTTATTTCTCCTAGGAAGGGTACCTCTCTTTCTGCTTGCACCATGACCCCAGGAGGGCAGCCAGTTCAACATAATTACTACCCACATGTGGCTTTTCTTCCTCTCTTTGGTTCCACTAACCACTGTGTTCGGTGCTCACCATGCATGGTTTCGATCTGCTCTGGGCATTGAACATAGGGCTCCCTACGATTGCCGTTGGGCAGAAGGCAGGCCCTGTTAAAATATTTGCAGTGAAAAGGCACGTTCTTCTGGTGATTTTGAGGTGGTATTTTTGGTTTTGTGGTGATTTTTGTTTATTTCTGTTTTTGTTTTGCTTCTTTTCATTGCACTTTTCTAGCATGCCAGGCAGTTACTGTTTGCGCAATTTGTGTGGACGGACTGTTTGTTTTAGGCATGACCATGCCAGGGGAGAGAAGACCTCAGTGTTGTTCAAACGCCACGCGTAAAATGACCCAAGTTTGAGCAGAATACAGAGAATACACAGGAGCAATGGAGAAAGCAATATAGGGACACAGATATCAGTTGAGCACAGGGATAGAGCCACTGGCAGAATGGAATGAGTCACTTGCCTCAGAGGCGATGAGCTTTCTATATTGGCTTATTGAAGTACTGGTTCGTCAGCAAATTGTAAGGAAAATTTAAAAATCCGTGAAAGTTGGATTAAGATACCTTATTCTTCCAAGATTTCATAACAAAATGCCACGAAGATTCACCACAATTGCTGGACAGCACCTCTAGGCTGCACTGCCCGGGCCCTGGAGGAGAATAGATCTAGAAGAGCTGTATCTGGGGGCGCCTGGGTGGCACAGTCGGTTAAGCGTCCGACTTCAGCCAGGTCATGATCTCGCGGTCCGTGAGTTCGAGCCCCGCGTCAGGCTCTGGGCTGATGGCTCGGAGCCTGGGGCCTGCTTCCGATTCTGTGTCTCCCTCTCTCTCTGCCCCTCCCCCGTTCATGCTCTGTCTCTCTCTGTTGTTGAAAAAAAAAAAAAATAGAAGAGCTGTATCTGCAGATGAAGAATTTAGTGTCCTCCAGTTACTGTGATGGTGAATACTGTGTGATCACCCCCCCACACACACACACACAAAGGGAGTCCAGAAAAGTGACATATTCTACAGCTGCTTGAATCTTCACCAGTACATGGAGACTGTCCACTAGAATTCTCTGAACCTGTTCTTTCAAATTCAGAATCATGTTTGTCTCCATCTCCAAAAGTGTGCATTTGGTCCCCTGTCATATCCTTTCAGTATTCAAACTAGAGATGTGGTGATGGGTTAACAGAAGAGGCAAGGCAGGCCAATAAGAACAAATACACAGGAAATGAGAAAAACTGATGGAACAAGTACAGATACACCACGACCTCGTGTCTTTAAAATCCTTAAGACATTCTTGCTGGGAACAGTGTTGGGTGATCTCGGCCTGGAACCTGTGTGCCTCTCGTGACAGAGTCGTCTGTGGTACAAGAAGTCGGCTTCAGAGCTTAAAGCCACAACCCACCGCTGTGCCCAGAGATTGGCATAAGAATTTAAACAGTGTTTAAAGGGGGAATATGGTCCCAGGATTTCAAAGCCAAAGAGGAAATAGCAAAATATTTAATTCAATCATTCTACTTTGTAATTTTCAGTTTAAATGTCCCTTTCTCAAATAAACTCCTTCTAGGTTTCTGGACTGGATCAAGTTTCTAGTTGTATGCTCTATGACACAATGTACTTTTACTTTATAGTACTTAATACGATTAGAATTAAAAAGTAGATGATGTAATAAATGGTGCAGTGTCTTTCCCCCACAATCTTTATGTTCCCAGAGGGAAGCAATTGTCTCTCTTCGCTATGTATTCCCATATTTCATTGGAGTACCTGACATTTAAGTAGGTTTTGGATAATATTGGTTTAATAAGTTAGATGAAAGTTAAGCTCAGATAAATTAGCAGTGAAAAATTAAGTGAATGTTACAGCCCGACGCACACCTCATTCCCAGCTCCTAGCTGTAGTTTGCGTGCAGAGAGATAAAAGGAAGGAGAATCAACTGGGGCGCCTGGGTGGCTCGGTTGAGCGTCCAACTTCGGCTCAGGTCATGATCTCACAGTTCATGCGCCAGGCTCTGTGCTGACAGCTTAGGGCCTGGAGCTTCCTTTGGATTCTGTCTCTCCTTCTCTCTCTGCCCCTCCCCTGCTCACACTCTGCATCTCTGTCTCTCAAAAATGAATAAACATTAAATTTTTTTTGAAAAGGGGGTGCCTGGGTGGCTCAGTCGGCAAAGCATCCAACTTCGGCTCAGGTAATGATCTCACGGTTTCTGGGTTCCAGTCCCACGTCGGGCTTTGTGCTGACAGCTTGGAGCCTGGAGCCTGCTTTGGATTCTGTGTCTCCCTCTCTCTCTGTCTCTCCCAAGCTCATGCTCTGTCTCTCAATAATAAATAAACATTAAAAAAATTTTTTTAATTAAAAAAAAAAAAAGGAAAGTGAATCAAGGAAGGTTTTCTGCTACCTTGGATTTCCCAAGAATCTAAGAAATACCAAAGTATGTACATTTCATCTCATCTCGGATAGTTGCCATAGTTTCTACCTCACTCATTCAATAAATATTTCTCCAGTGCCTACTAGAGTCAGACACTGAGTTAAATGCTGGAGATACATACTAAGAAAATGTTTCATTTCACTCTGTTTCCCTGTATCCAGTCTGCAGGAGCAGTTTGTAATTTACAAAATCTCTTCATAAGTTAAAGCTTTCAAGCTTCCATGTCTAGAAGTTCATAGAAAAAATGTTCAGGAAGCATGTAACAAATGGATCCTCTGACATGATCCCAATAGCCAAAGTAATAATCGTTAGCAGGATTCAGGCCAGATATCCTCTATCATAGGTTGGGTTACCCCAGAAGCACAGTCTGAGACAAGAACATGAGGGCCAGGGATGTAGGAAATGGGACAGAAATGGCATATATCAAGCAAGATTCTTCTGTGGGCAACTGGGGCTCAATCCTGCTGGGGAATTCTGAAAACCAGATACAACACATCTGAGTTCTCCCACATGAAAGACAAGAAAATTTGAATATTCCTCTTGAAACTCCCATCCGGTCATTGGCAGAGGGCTGCTTCCTGGCAAATGCCTCCCTGGCCTGCCTTCAGTCAAGGGAAGTCCATGAAGCTCTTGGAATGCACAGGGTGGTGCGGGCTAAGGGCCTCCGGACAAGGTGCTGACGGTGCCGACTGTATTTTCACCTCTAGTCAAAGAAAGTCTCAACATATGGTCTTCCCTCTTCACTGTCTCTGTTTCCATTCTTCTCTCATCACCCCTGCAGTCCTGGAAAGCTGGCTGGAAATTCATGCCTGGTATGAGAATAAAGACAAGCCTCTGTCTGGGCCAGGGCCCTGTGCGCAATGAATGACAACGACTGGGCAAGGGAAGGTGTGAGAACAACATGGGTACGATCCATTATCTTCATACCCACTCTGTACGGCAGCACATGGATGGAGAACACCTTTAAAATGTAGATTCCGGGGTGCCTGGGTGGCTCAGTCGGTTAAGTGTCTGACTTCGGCTCAGGTCATGATCTCACGGTCCGTGAGTTCGAGCCCCGCGTCAGGCTCTGTGTGGACAGCTCAGCACCTGGAGCCCGTTTCAGATTCTGTGTCTCCCTCTCTCTCTGCCCCTCCCCTGTTCATGCTCTGTCTTTCTCTGTCTCAAAAATAAATAAACGTTAAAAATTTTTTTTTTAAATGTAGATTCCAATCACACCACTCTAGGAATAAATCCTTCCCTTATTCCACAAGGCCCTCCAGGACTTGGCTCCAGCCAACCTCTCTGACTTCATCTCCTGTCACTTTGTCCTCACTCACTCTGCGCCAGCCTCACTGGCCTTCTTTCTCCTGCTCGAGCATGCCAAACTTGTTCCTGCCATAGACTCATGCACTTGTGGTTCCTCTGTCTAGAACGCTGCCTCCCGCTTGTCACAAGGCCACAGGGGCTTCATTTACATCGTGGCTCAAGTGTCACTTCTCCAAATAAGATGCCCTTAACTGCCTCCAAGTCATTACTTATTCATCAACCCCACTGCATGTTCTCTGTAGGACTTAACACTTCCCAAGTTTTCCTTATAGTTTATTTCTCTCACACACATATGCCCAAACTAGACTGTAAGCCCCATGAGAGCAGGGACTTTTATGTCTTGTTCCCGAAACCTTCACTGCCTAGATTAGCATGTGTTCACCCATGAATATTTGATGAATATGATTATGGCCTAGGTCACTGCCCCTGCTGGAGCACACAGGGAGGTGAAAAGCAATGTGAGTCTAAGAACATCCCTACAGAAATCCCTCTGTCTGGCTTTTATCAGCTTCAATATTCTCCTTTGAAATCAGTGTGCTATATATTGCTATTTCCTTTGACACAGGATAATTGTGTTATTCAGTAACAAGGATGGCTGCTTTCAGCACTCCTATTCAACATAGCACTGGAAGTTCGAGACAGAGCCGTTAGGCAATAAATAAACATATGGTGTCCAACGTGGAAAGGAAGAAACAAAATGATCTCTGTTTGCAAATAACATGATTTCATCTGTAGAAAAACTAAAAGATTCCACAGAAATACTATTATAACTAATAAACCAAGCAAAGTTGCAAGACACAAAATCAACACACACACAAAAGTTGTATTTCTATACACTAACAATGAACAATCCAAAAAGAAAACAATTCCATTTATAATAGCACACATACACACAAATATCTAGAAATCAATTTAACCCAGGAGGCAAAAGACTGATACACTGAAAACTACAAAAATTGCTGTAAGAAATTAAAGACAGAGACGCAGAAAGACAATCCATTTTTATGGACTGGAAGACTATTGTTAAGATGTCAATATTACCCAAAGCAGTCTACATATTTAATGCAATCTCTATCAAAATCCCAACAGCGTTTTTGCAGAAATAGAAAAAAATCCATCCTAAAATTTATGTTGAATCTCAAGGGACTCTGAGGAGATGGGAACGATCTTGAAAAAAGAAGAGCAAAGTTGGAGGCCTCACATTTCCTGATTTCAAAACTTACTATAAAACTACAGCAATTAAAACGGTACGGTACTGGCCTAAGATATGTATATAGACCAATAGGATAGAACAGACAGCCTAGAGATAAATACTTGTATATATGGTCAAATGACTTCCCTTTTTTTTTTTTAATGTTTATTTTTGAGGGAGAGAGAGACAGAGCGTGAGTGGGGGTGGGACAGAGAGAGAGGGAGATACAGAATCCAAAGCAGGAGTGCAGGCTCTGAGCCACAGCACAGAGCCTGATGCAGGGCTTGAACCCACAAACTGTGAAAACATGACTCGAGCTGAAGTTGGACGCTTAACCAACGGAGCAACCCAGGTGCCCCGGTCAAATGACTTTACATGACGGTCCCACAACCATTCAATGGAGAGAGGGCAGTCTCAACAAATGGTTTTAGAAAAACTGGGAGATCCACATGCAAAAGAGTGAATGTAGATCCTTACCTTCTACTCTATACAACAATTAACTCAAAATTATTGAAAGACATAAACCTAAGAGCTAAAACTACAAAGCTCCTAGAAGTAAACCAAAGAAAATCTTCATGACATTGGATTTGGCAATGATTTCTTAGATGGGACACCAAAAGCACAGGCAACGAAAGAAAAAAATAGATAAAATGGATCACACGAAAAATGAAAACTTCTGCGCATCAAAGGACACAATCAGCAGAGTGAAAGGGCAACCCACAGAATGGGAGAAATATTTGCAAATCATATGTCTGAGAAAGGATTAATATCCAGAGTACATAAAAAACTCCTACAAGTCAACATCAACAAAAATAAATAACGAGATTTTAAAACAAGCAGAAGACTGTAGTTGATGTTTCTCTAGGTGTGATATACAGATGGCCAGTAACCATATGAGGAGATGGTCAACACCACTAGTCATTAATGAAATACAATAGGAACTACAGTGAGATACCACATGTTCATTCGGATGACTACTTGCAAAAAAAACAAAAACAAAGAACAAAAAAACAGAAAATACTTGTTGGTGAGGATGTGGAGAAATTGAAACCCTGGCACTGAGGGTGGGAATATAAGTGGTACAGTCACTATGGAAAACAGCCTATCAGTTCTTCAAAAATATAAAATAGAGAGTTAACTATGACCCAGCAATTCCTCTCCTTGAGTATACACCCAAAGGAATTGAAAGCAGGGTCTTGAAGAGATAGTCATACATCCATATTCATAGAAGCCATTATTCACAATAGTCAAGAGGTAGAGGTAACCCAAGTGTCCATCAACAGAGGAATGGAGAAACAAGATGTGTTATACACAGACAATGGAATCTTACTCGGTTTTAGGAAGGGAATTCTGTCACATGCTATACCATATAAGAATCTTGAAGACATTAAGCTGAGTCAAATAAGCTAGTCACAAAAAGACAAATACTGTATGATTCCACTTACATGATGTACCTGGAGTAGTCAAAGTCATGGAGACAGAAGTGGAAAGGTGGTTGCCAGGGGGTAGGGGGTAGGGAGAAATGGGGAGTTGCTATTTAATGGGTATGGAGTTTCAGGTTTGCAATATGAAAACATTCTAGATATTGGCTGCATAATAACGTGAATATAATTGGCACTATTGAATTGTATACTTGAAATGGTTAATTTTATGTTACGTGTATTTTACTACAATTAGAATTTTTGAATTGAAAAAAAATACTAGCTTCTCAATTCATGCAGGAGAAAGAAAGTCTACAACGCAAATAATTTAGAAATTCTATTAACTCAAGCTTATAGAAGATATGAAGTCATTCTTTTTTTTTTTTTTTTAATTTTTTTTTTTTCAAAGTTTTTAATTTATTTTTTTTGGGACAGAGAGAGACAGAGCATGAACGGGGGAGGGGCAGAGAGAGAGGGAGACACAGAATCGGAAACAGGCTCCAGGCTCCGAGCCATCAGCCCAGAGCCTGACGCGGGGCTCGAACTCACGGACCGCGAGATCGTGACCAAGTCATTCTTTAAAATGTCATGGCCTCAGGGCATCTGGGTGGCTCAGTTGAGCACCTGATTCTTTTTTTTTTTTTTAATTTTTTTTTAACGTTTATTTATTTTTGAGACAGAGAGAGACAGAGCATGAACAGGGGAGGGGCAGAGAGAGAGGGAGACACAGAATCCGAAACAGGCTCCAGGCTCTGAGCTGTCAGCACAGAGCCCGACGTGGGGCTCGAACTCACGGACCATGAAATCATGACCTGAGCCGAAGTCAGACGCCCAAACGACCAAGCCACCCAGGCGCCCCGAGCACCTGATTCTTGATTTCGGCTCTGGTTGTGACCCCCGGGTCCTGGTGTCTCCCCGCGTTGGGCTCTACACTGAGCATAGAGGCTGCCTTGGAATCTCTCTCTCTCTCTCTCTCTCTCTCTCTCTCCCCCTCCCTCTGCCCCTCTGCCACACTCATACTCTCTCACTCTCTCTCTCTAAAATAAAAAAGGAAAAACAAATAGAAAAAAAATAAAATGTCATTGCCTCCTTCAGCTGAAAAGCACTACTAGGGAGAAACTTAGCATATTTTCCACTTACACTTTGAGCTCCCCAGTTCTGTAGCAGCTCCAAAACTTTTGGACTTTTCTTCAAGCAAACCTCTAAATCTGTGATGATTTTCAGAAACGGGAATACACAGAGGCTTACGACACAGAGGTGTCCACAGTTTTCTGCCGGAGGCAGTGTTAAACTGAAGAACCGCATGTGACAGGAGACAAATAAGGGAACAAGTCCAAGCTCAAAAAACCCACTGTGTTCCAACATACATTTAGTGGAACATATGTGTATGTGGTGGCTAGAACACTGTTCTGAGAGTCAGAGGACTTGAGTCTTAGTCCCAACTCTGCCACCAAAGAGCTTCCTAAGCTTAGACAAGCATCTCATTGTGTTCTTTGTAAAATAAGCAAGAGGGAGAGATCATTTAGGACCCTGCCCACTCCCCCTCAACACACAGGAAAACAAGTTAAGAATCTGTTTAAAGCAGAAATTAATCACCTTGCTTGTGTATTCTCAAACTTGTAAAAGGTAGCAAAGACAATTCAGTGTACTGAAGTCTTCAAAGAATCGCTAGAGAAATCTGGCAAAATCCCACCCGCTCTGTATCACCTTCACTGCTATTACAAACTCACTTCAGGGGGTGCCTGGGTGGTTCAGTTGGTTAAGCATCCGACTTGGGCTCAGGTCACGATCTCGCCATTTGTGGGTTCAAGCCCCACGTCAAGCTCTGTGCTGAGAGCTCAGAGTCTAGAGCCTGCTTCAGATTCTGTGTCTCCCTCTCTCTGCCCCTCCCCTGCTCAGGCCCTCTTGCTCTCTCTCTCCCCCCTACCCCTCTCTCCCTCAGAGAATAAATAAACATTTATAAACATTTTTTAAATAAACAACATTTTTAAAAATAAAAAAAAAAAACAATTTCACTTCAAGCTGTGTGGCGGTAAACCAGAACCTGGTGTCACAAAATGCAATCACTTACCCTCCCCATAGCATATCCCTACTGGGCGCAATTGGGTCTGCACACTGGGACATGGAGGCTTCTTCCAACTACGGAGTGAACCACTGGTGGGGTCATGTTCTCAGGGAAACTAATTTTCCCTTCGGCAGGTCTACCCCACGGAAACCGTGGCCAGCATCAGCGGACGTGAACGCTGCGACAGGACTGTACTCAGGCCCAACCTCGGTGCACCCGTCCGGTCTGAGATGGTCCAAATAGAGCTCAGCGTCTCCCTTCTCACCGCCTCCTCCTCCCACCACATCCTCCTGCCCTCCTACAACATGCCATGGAAAGGACTGAGAAAGACAATGTGTATTTCTTTTTCTTCCTGACAAAAATAAACATTCACATCATGTTTTAAAGTCTTCAGAGAAGTTTTCATATGCTTGTCTCATTTAATCCCCACACGGATGAGGTAAGTGGTATTTTTACCCCTTTGCATAGACAGAGAAATTCAGACTTGGAGGATTGTGTAGCTTGTCGCAAATGACAGAGCCCGCAAATGGGGCATCCTGACCAGTAGTCACTAATGGCGCTAAGATGTGTCAAGTTCTCTTGCTGCTGGGTCCAAACAACAGTGTTTACTGAATGCCTAGCGGGCTTTATAGTAGACGGTCACAAACTGCTTTGAACATAAGCAAGAACAGAGTTTGAATACCAGCTCCGTCCCTTGCTAATCTTATAACATGGGTTGCATTACTCTTTTCTTCATTCATTCAGCAATAGTTACTAGGTGCCCTCTGTGCCAGGTGCTGTCCTAGGCTCTGGGAACACAGCAGTGGACAAAATGGGCAGGGGCATCATTCTTGGGGGCTTTACAGTGAGAGGGGAGAGAGCAAACTAGATGTACTACCAAAATAGTTGCAGGGAGATAAATGCCATGAAGAAAATGATACACAGGAAGATGACAGAGAACAATTTGGGGGAAGAAAATGCTAATTTAAATAGAATAGTGAGGGAAGGCCTCTTTCAAGATATGGGATTTGACCTGCAATCCGATTAACAAAAACAGTCTAGGCATTTGAGGAATCCGGGGCCAAGGGAAAAGAAAGTCCAGAGGCTCTAAGGCAAGATTAATTTGGGGTTTCACACAAAAAGAAGCCCCTTGAGACTAGAGCATAGAGAAAGAAGGAAAGGAACGACAGAAATAAGTTGGGCCATATTATAGAGAGCATGGAGGCCAAAGTAAGGAGGCTGGATTATTCTAATCACAACAGGAAGCCACTAAATTTTTTAAGCATAAGAGTAACATTATCTGATTTATATTAACCGCTCATAATACAACTTTCCTAAGCCTGAATTTCCTCATCTGCAAAATTCTTTTTTTTAGGTTTGTTTTATTTATTTATATAAAATTTAAAAAGTTTTTTTTGATGTTTATTTATTTTTGAGAGAGTGAGAGACAAAGTGCAAGTGGAGGAGAGGCAGAGAGAGAGAGAGAGACAGACACAATCTGAAGCAGGCTCCAGGCTCCCAGCTATCAGCATAGAGCACAACGCAAGGCTCGAACCCAAGAGCTGCGGCCTCATGACCTGAGCTGAAGTCAGACACTTAACCAGCTGAGCCACCAGGCGCCCCCATCTGCAAAATTTTTATAATAATAGTAGCTACTTGATTGTTTTGTTGAGAAAACTCAATTTGGCCAATGACAGTTCAATATCTAATAGCTCCTTTTCTTCTTCTTCTTCTTCTCTTCCTCCTCCTCCTCTTCCCCCTCCCCCTCCTCTCCCCCTCCCCTTCTCCTTCCCCTCTCCCTCCTCC
>NC_064808.1:102458245-102537793 GCF_023721935.1 Panthera uncia
TGGTTATGGTTATGGTTATGGCTATGGTTAAGGGATGAGTGACATTTGAACTCCTAACAAGGAGCATAATAATCAGAATACACCATGTAATACTCATAGCATACACTAAAGGTATAAATTGCATATAGACACACAGGTTTCTAGACGACTTCAGGCTGCAAATTCTGGAGGCATTTGCTGCTTTGTGACTCGGCCTTATTCCCTGGGAGAGGAAGTGGGGAACATAAACTGTTTCAGCAGAGGGTATCCTGTTCTCTTCCCTCCAGCTGTTTCTTCTCTCAGGTGGGTCTCCAGAAGCCTCTCTGGCTTAGTTCTCCATTCCCCATTCATGGTTGTGGCAAAAACTGTTTGCTATCCACCAACTATTTCCTCTCTTCCTGGCATCATGAATGGGTGGGTTGCCTTTCCCAACCACCGTTGGCCACTTAGCAGTAAGCCTGGACACTGAATGTGACCAGAGGTGATTTGTATCACTTCCCGGTCAGCCTAGCCTGTAAAATCCTCTTATGTAATATCCCCTATGCTCTTTCCCCTTACCCTGGCCAGATATGTATGCCCGGGACAATGATGGAAAGTATGTATTAAAGGGGGTGGAGCCTCCATCAACCTTGGCCCCTAAGTCATTTGCAGAGCACAGTCCTCAGACCCACCTGGAACTATCTGCGCTTTGCTACATGCTGTAGCAGACTGAAGAACAAGGCTGAGGTAACAGTCCTGCATTCCATTTCTACAGTCTTATTATATTAAAAATCGCCAGTGTTTGTGGCCTAGTTTCTGAAAATACATGGTTCTTGACAGAAAGCCTTCCACGGGCACTCATAAGACCCTGAAGGGTCTTCTCTAGTTTGAAGGCATATTTTTCACTTTCCAGCCACATCTATCCATCAGCTTCTCTCTTAGATAGCAGCATAAAAGTTGCTATAGATTTGTATCTAGTTCAGTGATGAGTATCCAGAAAGGGGACACGGAACCTCTATTTAGGGACCTTCAGCCACAAATTTAACTCCTCCATGGAATTATTTTAAGTTCAGCCTACTCTGTTCTCAGTGCACTGTGCTTCCCTCAGCAGGGCTGTATTTTTGGTGTGTCTGTCTCCTCCCCACGGCTCCCGAGGGTACATTCAATGTCTAGTGCAGCTTTGTGTCCTCAATACCTACCCGGCGACTGGTCCCGAGGAGGTGCTTAGGGATTGCATTAATAGTGGGGGGAGGGTGTTGTGGTTTTTCTAAACTTACTGATTCGACACAGACGTTAGACTCTATTGCACTAGCAGGTATCATTAACCAACATCCAACAAGTAACTACAAGCAATGTCTTAAACTCACTTCGGGAATGTTCCCAAGGCAACAGTTCTCAGTCACCAGGGCACCCACCGAAGCTTCAGAGCAGTGCTATGATATCTACATCCTGTCCACAGTGCTTTCCTCTGAATCACGAGTGGTACGTGGAGGCAAGGACAGTGGCAGCTTATGATAAACACTCGTGCACTTCCTGGCCTGCCTTCAGAGCTAACAAGGGAGGTGTGTGTTTCCCATCTTCCCCTGGGTACAGGGCTAGGCTCCCAACATGTTACAGGATCAATTAAAATCGAGAACTGGCCTTGTTCACATTTTTAAAGACTTTTTGGCTCTCCAGCAGTCTTGTTAGATTTGGACAAGGGGAGAAGAAATCACCATGATTCTGTTCACTGCAATTTTGTTGTTGTTGTTTCAAATTTGAAAATGTCAGAAGGAAGTGGTAGGGACCTTGAGAAAAAGTGATCCAGTGGATAAGGGCAAAGGCTTGGGAGTTTGAGAGATCCAGATTGGAATTCAGATGCAACGCTTGCTAGCTTTTGAACCTCAGTACCTTGTTTAAACTGTCCGAGCCTCAGTTTTTTCATCTGCAATTGGAAAGTGAAAATAGTACCCACTTCAAAGGATTGCTGATAAGAAAGTGAGATCATGTATATGCTTAGCACCGTGCCTATCATGTAGTAAGTAATCTATACACATATTAACTATTAACATAGAACTATAACATAGAACTATTAACATATTAACTATAACATATTAACTATATTGGGGCTTTTTTGTGATTATCTTGTCCCTTACTTTTATTATTGAGTAAACTGAGTCCTGGAGAGATTAAATAATTTAAGCAACTAATTAGGAGCAGAGCAACTGCAATAAATCAGATTATTCTGAGCCTCACTCTGGGGGTCTGCCTATTACAGCACTGGATTTATTCTCGTGCCCCAGGATCTCAATGAAATGCTCCCCTGATTTGGAATACGCTTTCCATTTGCTTGCAAGACTTTCAAACCAACCGTCAGGAGACAGAGTCTTCCTGCCTTCAAGGAGGTCATAACGTAAGCACAATCTGAAACCTTTCCAGGTAGATGGAAATAGAAGATACTCAGATCACATACTGAGTTGGAAAAACAGATGTTCTAACATTGTTTCCAAGATAATGTCCTTAGGAAGAGGCTGCAGATAATTTGGAATCTTTCTAATAAATCTTGAAGATGAAGAAAGTAGACACTCAAGCCAAGTGAAAAAAAATCAAGGGATGCTAAGATCAGAGCTCGGCTCCACCCTCTGGGAGGAGTGTGGAGGAAAGCCCGAGGAGGGATGATACCCCTTACAGGTGAGAAAACCAAGAGGTGGGGTATTCACACACCACAGAAGTCTCAGAATGAATTCACACCCAACGTGTCCTTATATGAATTATTTTACCCAGTTCCTCACCATGCTTCAACCTGTTCCTTCTGTCCTTGACTCTGTGGGTGGTCTTTCCAGTCTCCTGTCCCCCAAGCTAGAAATCTTGGCTTCACCCTCCACTCTTCCTTCTCCTTCGCACCAAGCCATCGACAAATTCTGTCTTTCCAACCAAACAAACTCAATCCAGATTTGGAAACTGGCCCCACCTCTTATCTCCACCACCATTGCCCTATCAGAACATGGGCTTTACCTGTTGGAGATACTCCAGTGGCCTCCTGTCTCACTCTCCTCTCTTCTAGAAGACATCAGAGTATAGCAACTGATACAGAAATCAGCCATCCTTCAGTCTGGTCATGCATTTGCTTCAGTACTTCTGTTTCAAATGGAAAAAAAAAAAAACAGACATAAATAGGGCAATTAGCACCATAGAGTGTGAGATCTGTCAGCCACTAAATCAGTGAGAAAGTTTTGTTTTGTTTTTGAGTAATAAACATCTATATCTGATTATGGAAGAGAAGCTTAGGTTTATTTTTTAATCTGCAGGAATAACTAAACATTTTGAGATTAAGAATTCTCCAGCTCCTTCTACACTTTATCTCCTAGTACAATAATGAAGACATTTTAGGGTTTTCATGTGGAATGAGAATGAATTAATTGGATAATAAGCCTGAAAGAAAGATGAAACATCTCTCTTTCAAGTGTTTACTTAGCGCCTCCTACATACTGAACTCTCTCACAGTCAGGTACTATAACCGTGGCAAAAGAATTTTAAGACCTGGTCCCTGCTCTGAAGGACAACATAATCTCGTCCTGTGATAAAATGAAAACACATGATACCACTAGAGAATAACACAAGTTACCATTTGGTAGTATTAAGTGCAAAAAAATAAATAGATAGATAAAGTCCCAGAACAGGACATGAAACTAATCCGCGAACAACTTGTTCTAGCCTCATAATGCTGCATATTTCCAGAACATTAAAATTTGGTTCAGTCTATTTTTAAATGCTTTGTCAAGTTTCAAGGTCGTTTCAGGTGAGCACTGTTACCCGTTATTTCAAAATGTTGCACATCATCATCCCCCAAATATGTAGAATTTCCTAGAATTTAGCTTGTATTGTTTTCAAACCATCTGTTCTAGTGCAGTCAGATATTGGAAGAAATATACATCTTCAGAGTCATGACTATGGGCTATAAGGCCACCAGAGATGCTTTAAATTTTTTTTTAACGTTTATTTATTTTTGAGACAGAGAGAGACAGAGCATGAACGGGGGAGGGTCAGAGAGAGGGAGACACAGAATCTGAAATAGGCTCCAGGCTCTGAGCCGTCAGCACAGAGCCCAACGCGGGGCTCGAACCCACGGACAGTGAGATCCTGACCTGAGCTGAAGTCGGACGCCCAGCCAACTGAGCCACCCAGGCGCCCTCAGAGATGCTTTAGTAAACTGAATTTTTTTCAAAATCAATTTTCTTTTTCTTATTAGTAAAGTAACCCATTTTGTGTAGATGTTTCTGCTACCCGTCGTTTGTTTTTACTGCCAATCTCTCATTATTTCCATACATTTGCCTTTTCACACCAATGAAAACTTTCCTCCATGCACTGATGATAGTAAGAACATTTAATGGCTTCCCTTTGAGAGGCTTCTAAGTACGAACCCCAGGCTAAGTGCTTTGTATGCCATATCCATGCCTAATCCTTACAACACTCTGCAGGATAGGTGTTAACTAGCATAATTTTACAGATGAAGAAACTGAGGCTTAAAGAGGAAAGAGGCTTCAAGTAGAGGAAACTAGGACTGAACCAGAGCCTATCTTTAACTGCTTCCTATCACCTCCATCTATTTACTCTCTGTAGCAAATGGTATAGATGCCAAAAGGACCGAATGACAAGGATGTGAGAGCAGTGTGACCAGCATCCCTAGGCACTGCCATCCTCCAGCCCGAGGGCCATGAGCTTCTCCTCACGGAGGACAGCAGCTCTGTCCTCGGGTCCTGTTTGACTGGGTCCCAGGTACAAGATCCGTCCAGGGTCTGTCTTCGTATCCACGATGATGATGAGCCACAGAGCACAGCATGTGCTGTGATTACTTCTTGCTTTTAAAATGGCATCATTCATTTCAGAAAGGCTGGATTATACAATATGTTGGAAATTCATAACATTTCCTTCTGGAGTTGACACTGACCATTGGCTCAGATTTCTATAATCAGGTTCTGGCAGGGGGCCATGTTTTTAGAAGAAAAACAAATTCCTGTGAAAGCATTCGAAGTGGGATGATCACAGCAACCCTATGGCAATCACAGAACAGAAGGATGGAGCTTCTAAAATAGGTTGAAATGTATAAAATACATTGAAACTTCTAAAAGAGCCTGAAAGGCTTTGGAAGAAAAGTTCTGCATAAAATAAAAAATAAACATACGGCCAAAAGACTGTAATATGTATATACATAACTATTTATGTTAGCACATGAATGAAATACAGGGTACTGAGAATATATTTAATAGAAGCAAAAAACATGTACATAGACATCACCTTGGGCCCCTCGCACTTTCTTGGGAGATCCTGAGCAACGTAACAGGAGCCCAAATCCACAGCCTGGAGAGGCTCCAACGCCTCCTCTACATTTTCTATGACTTCTGGGACGTCCTTCATCAGGCCTTCCTCTACCCCTCCCTTTGTACTGCCTATATCCTGTCCACCCAGACTACAAAGTCCAGCCCCTGCAACATGTTCCCTGGACCTCCCACCCATACAAATCCACCTATACCCAAGCATTGAAGATTTAACGACTTTATTGATGATGTAGGGATTATGAGGTTGAATTAATTTCAGCATCTCATGACCTCTAACATCACCCCTTCCCTCCTCTCTTCTTCCTCCTTCCTCTCCTACTGGATTAATAAGGGGATTCTTTTCTCTCACATGTAAAGAAATTCAACTTCTAACTCTCTATCTCAGTTCTCTCCTTCTCAAATAAATGCTGTGTCCTTCCTAAGAGCAACTAGAAAATACAATTGTCTCCATCTCTGTATGTACGTCCACTTACATTCACAATGCACAGAACCCATTCTTCTTCACAACAACTCTCTTACATATTTATGGGTCAGGACTCTGGTCTGCAAGGGGCAGAAACCAAGCTCACACTGGCAGAAGCATACAAAGGAATCTAAGGGCTCATGAAATTAAAAAGTCTAAGGGTGCTAACCACGGATGAAACTTGAAACAGGGACTCAACTGAGCCATCGGGGTCTCCCTACATCACACAGGTCTGCTTTCTTTCTAAGGCAGGTCCTCAACAGGTGGTGGTCCTTGAGATTCCGGTCTTAAGAAAAGTTCTACCCTACTGCTAGATCATTGTGAAGCCAATCACATAATGTTTATTTTTGCTTGGTGCCTAGTACACTGCCTGGAACATAATGAGAACCCAATAAATGTTAGTTGAATTCAATTATTTGTTTAATATTTATTCAGGGCCTATGTGTGTCCACCTTGAGAATGCAGCAGCACACCAGAGTCTCTGCTCTCATCTGGCTTTACGATTCTGCTGAAGGAGACAGGTAATAAACAAATCAGATAATTTCACACAGCAAAAAAGGGCTATGAGTAAATTAAACAAGGCAATATGATAGATGGTGACTAAGGTGTGACGGAGGGCTCCCTTAGACAGGGTTAGGGAAGGATTGCTTTGAAGAGGAAATATTTGACCCTACATCTGGATGGTGAGGAGCCAACTGTGTGGAAATAGAAAAGAATGTTCCAAGCAAAGACAGAAGCAGAGCAAAAGCCTTATGGCGGGAAGGAGTTTAGCAGGTCTGATCTATGAGACAGATGATCAGTGACACTGGCACATTCCATGTAAAGACAGTGCTATTACATGAGGCCATGGAGGTAGGCAGTTCACAAGTCAGTGGGGCCTATAGTTCAAAAGGGGTCATTTGGATTTTATGCTGGTGCAGTGAGGACCTACTAGAAGATTCTATGCAAGAATGCTGTGATCTGACTTACTTTTTCATGGTAAAATACATATAACACAAAATGCACCATTTGCCGTCTTAATTTTTAAGTGTACAATTGTTGTGCAACCAATCTGCAGAACTTTTCCGTATCACAAAACTGAAACTATACCCACTAAAAAAACAAAAAACAAAAAACTCCTCCTGCCTCCCTCCCTCAGCCCCTGTGAACCACCATTGCACTTTCTGGCTCTATGAATGGGACCACTTTTGATACCTAATCTCATATAAATAGAATACTACAATATTTATCCTTTTGTGACTTATTTCACTTAGCAAAATGTCTTCAAGGCTCATCCTTGTTGCACCATGAGTCTGAATCAGAATCTCCCTCCTTTTAAGACTGAATAATATTCCCTTGTGTGTATATTTTGTTTATTCATCTCCTGATGAACACTTACACTGCTCCCACCTTTTAGTTATTGTGAATATTGCTGCTACGATCATGGGTGTGCAGATATCTCTTCAAGACCCTGCTTTCAATTCTTTGGGGTATATACTCAGAAGCGGAATTGCCGGAACATAAGTAACTCTGTTTCCAATTTTTGAGGACTGCCATGCTGTTTCTCACGGCGGGTGCATGATTTTTACATTCCCACCAACGGTGCGTGAGGGTTTCAATTTCTCCATATCCTCATCACACCTGTTATTTTCTATTTTTCCACACTCATCCTAATGAACGTAAGCTGGGGTCTCATTGTGGTTTTCCTTTGCTTTTCCCTAATGGTTAATGAGATCGAGCAGCTTTTCATGTGTTTGTTGGCCTTTTGTATATCATCCCTGAAGATGTATCTTTTCAAATCCTTTGCCCATTTTTCAATTCGGTTGTTTGGTTTTTAGTTGTTGACTTGTAGGAGCTCTTCATATATATTCTGGATATTAACTCCTTATCAGATATATCATTTGCAAATATTTTCTCTCATTCTTGTAATTGCCTTTTATTCAGTTATGCCCTTTGATGCACAGGTTTTTAGTTTTAATGTAGTCCAACTTATCTGTTTTTTTTTCTTTTGTTGTCTAAGCTTTTGTCATACATATCCAAGAAATCACTGCCAAATCCAACATCATGAGCTTTAACACTATTTGTTCTTCTAGGAATGTTATAGCTTCAGCTCTTACATTTGGTTCAACTTGCATTTTTAAAAGATCACTTTGACCCCCAGTGAGAAATGGACTGTAGAAAGGGAAGAATGGAGGTGGGAGTGATCAGTTAGGACACTCTTACCGTAGCAAGAGATGATGGCGACCTGGACCAGAATGGAAGAGTGATGGCTTAATCCAACTGTACAAACACTTATCGAGAGTCTTCTGCAAGGTAATAGCAACTGTTGAGGATAGCAGAGGCTGCTGGCTTCTTGCACAATATCTTCAGTCCTTCTCTTTACTATGAGACCCTCAATCCTGCTTATGATGTCAAAATGGGTGGATTGAAATATCTGCCCTCTCAGATTCCCTTACAGTCAGGGGAGGCCATGAGAAAAGTTCTGGCCTGTGACATCTAAATAGAAGTCTTGTAGAGATTTCTGGGCGAGTTTTGGCTTTCCTGATACAGGCATTATCCTTTCCTTTTTCTTTCCTTCTTCCTGAATAGAACATGAGGCTGGAGGCGGAGTGGCCATCTTGTTATCATGACTTAACAAGCATAAAAAAGGAAGCCATATGCTAAGGAAGACAGAGACGAAAGTTCACAGGATTCTGGGACACTGGAACTATCCTAGTCTCTACACCAGCCCTGCACTGCTTCCCCCGGGACTTCCTAATTCGCCAGGAAAACAAACCCCGACTTGGTTAAGTCATGAGAGTTGGAGCTCTAGGAACCAAACACAAGTCTAACTCCCACACAGACACAGTGCTAAGCACCTACACACCATATTTTTGGGGATCGTCAAAACAACTATATGAAGTAGGTACTAGTTGTTCCCATTTTATAGATGATAACACTGACACTTATACACAAAACTCTGTTCCATACGTGAGACACTGGGTGAACAATAAGAAAACACAGAAAAATCTAATTCATGAGCAACGGCATTAGATGATCCAGACATCTCATGAATTATATACAAGTAGAAAAAAAAATAATAATTCAAAAGGAAAATGGACAACAATGATTGTCTTACTTGTCTGGCCAACTCCTACTCATCTTTAAGACCCAACGGAAATGCCCACTCCTCAGTGAGATCTTCTCAGAATCCCCCAGGTCTAAGTGTCAATGCCGTAGTCCTCCCTCCCCACAGAGCTCCCCCTGCAGTAATATTTGTTGTGTGTTCTTGTAATTGATGTGTTCACACGTCTGTCTCAACCACCAGCCTGTGAGCTCTTGAAAGTGAGGAACCAGGTCCCAGCCATTCAGCTCTTTCTACGGGCAAACACAAAATCTGGCACAATGGGTGGAGTGCATGGTTTTGAACTTAAGAGAACTAATGAACTCTTCATTAACAACATCTAAAGGTGATGCTTTCTGATTTTCAGACTGAAATCTCGGCAAACAATGAAGTGCTGTGAAGCAGCTTTGATAACGGGCAACAAATTACAAATGTAGGAAAGTAATTATTAGGAGGAATCATGAGAGAGATAAATTGCAGTAAACGGAAAATTGCAACAATGCAAATCAGGGGCTTCCCTGAACTTATGTGGAACGACAACGTCTGCAGAAGTTACAGCAAAGGGAGCAGCGTCTGTCTCAGTTTGGTTTGGTTGTTAAATACCCGAGAACGTTTTTTTTAGCAGCTGCTAAAACTAAGACCAGAGTCATGAATGCCTTTTTGCTGTTCCTTTTCTTTTTCTTCTTTTCTTTTCTTTTTCTTCTTTTCTTTTCTTTTATTTTCTTTTCTCCTTTTCTTTCTTTCTTTCTCTTCCTTCCTCCCTCCCTCCATTTCTTTTTCTTGCTTGCTTGCTTGCTTGTTTGCTCGCTTTCTGGGCAAGGTTTACAAAAATAAATATCTGAAAAACTTTATTTTATGACAGGCATTAAAGTTTAGATAAGGGCTCACACTAATCTTGTAGGAACATATTTGTGCTGTTTACTGGTAGATTATCAAAGCACAAACAACAAGATCCTAATAAAGCAATAACATCCCAGACATAAGGCAGGTGGGGTCCTGTCTTCAGCTCCACACCTTAGAGGCTACGTTCAGGCCTCTGCTATCGGCTCCTCCGCACGAGGCAAAAAGTCCACAGAGCCTGTGTCCCTACTTCCAGGTTCTTGGAACTCTAGAATTTCCTAAACCAATGGCCTCAATCCCACTTCTGGGGCCAGTTGCAGCTCTTTCTTGGGTCAGTTCTCCTGAGGGCAGACTGGGCTAGGCCCAAAGGACTGCCACCAAGTGGCTACTAGTGGCATGTGGGAGGTGAACAAGGCTTAAACATGAAGGAAGGACGTCCCCTTGTGTGCCCCCAAGGTCGCACAACTAGTGCCTGAGGCAGGGAGGAAGAGGGGCCACAGGCCTGTGCTATCTAAACAGTACAGAAAACCCCAAGCTGAGTAACTATGGTTAACTCAAACCTGGCCTCCCAAGTGCTTAGGGGGTACTTTTGTCCAAGTAGGAAGATAGAATGTCTTTTATCTAACAGTTTGTTATCCTGACTGTAACTTAAAAAATTAAGGGGTGTGCAATGACGAGTACCTAGACCCCTATTTATGCTCTCGCCCCAGGTGCTAATGTGAGCTATCAGTGAAGACAGAGACAGCAAATAAAATTGAGAGGGGAAATCACACACAAAAGACTAACAGTTTTAAAGCCTTTTGCTATAAATTCACAATCAATGTGAGCTCTGGGATGGGAAGGACTTCAGAGCCTGCCTAAGAGCCCATGCCGCAAAATAGATGCTCATTAAACATTTGTGGAGTAAATTAACAAGGAACAAATGTGTTCACTGCATGTTCTGTTTGACAACCAACACTAGAAGTAAGGTCACCATGACCAGCACCACCTTCCCCTTACCTTCCCCCCCTCCCCAGGGTGCTAGGCTCCACTGCACCTCCCCATGCCGTTAATGGCATTTCCATTCTCTTAACGTCCAAGCCTGACACCTCGGCAGTATCCCTGAGTCCTCCCTTCATTCTACCTCACCCTTAGCCAATCAGCAGCCTCCACCACTCATTCCCAGTCCCTGCTCATCCCCAAAATTAATGTAGCCATCTCCACTTAGCTCCCTCCCTTAGAGGGAAACCCATTATATGTGACAACAACGTACTATTTGGGCTTTCCCACAGCACCCAGCACAGGGCCTCACACCCAAGTGGCACCGAGGAAAGTTGTGTTGACTATTCACGGAATGAATCTGGGATGCCGCGGAACCTTTTCAAAACAGTTTTGTGTTCCTGAGGTCCACACCAATACTCTGTGTGAAGAGTGTGGGCTCTGGAGATGGGCTGCCTGGGTTCGTATCCCTGCTCTGCTGCTCCCTGCCTGTGCCATCTTGCACAAATCCAACTCAGCCTCCTCTGGAAAATGGAAACGATAATACCTTCCCCATAGGGTCAGGCTGGGAATTGAGTGAGTTCATACGTGTAATGGGAAAAGCCCTCAGAACTGTGCCAGCCAGGCACAGAGTAAGCATTAGATACAGGGTAACTCATATTTTTAATTTTCTTTTAACTTCTCAACAACCTTACTTGGTAGGTACTGTTGCCCCATTTTATAGCTAGGGAAACCAGTTCCTGGTGGACTCCAGTGAAGTGTCGGGCGTCACAGAGCTGGTGTGCTGTGGCAGGATCAAAATATGAACCAAAGTCAACCCACCCCAGCCCTACGGCGACCGACGCCCCCACCTACACTGTTGCAGCCCACAAGGCGGTCACTAACGCCCAGTGACTCAGGGTGACAGTAACAATGGTACAGACACCACGCAGGTGCAAACACATCAGCCCAACTGCCCTGTGGTTTGACGCTCTGGGAATAGGGAAGCACGGCTGGGGTAATTCCTCAAATCACACAGCCCTTTTGAGTCAGGACTGGGAATAAATGTGGACTGAATATTTGCTTCCATGATCCTTCAGGTCTGCCCCATCGCTTCCTCTGGCACCAGGAACACAATGCCTGGAGTGCCAGATTCTGTTGCACAACACGCCCCTTGGGCTATATAAAGAGCCACACGGCAGCTGTAGGAAAAGAAATTGGAGGTTTTGCAATGTGTACCATGACAGTTTAGCACTTAATGGTTTTAGCAGCATGAGGCTGGCTAAGAATCCAGCAGGCACTCAATAAATACCTGGGAGCTTGCCTGCTTGATAGAACATTCCCACCCTGGACAACTAGCCACATCATTGCTTGTGAAAACCACCTCTGTTCCACCCCTCCGTCGCCTCCCCACCCATGACAAATTAAGCCTTTAATCAAAGAGCCAAAGAAAGTGGAAGAAGCTGTTTTTGTCCATATATGAGGTTTTAAGCTCTCCATATCTCAAGGCTCTGACATACTGGGTTTGTGTTAAAAAAAATTCTTTTGAAAAACATATGCACTGCATATCCCGTAACAGGGAATCGTACCAGGATATCACAGTAATGATTCCTGATGCCAGGAAAAAGCAAAAATGAGTAGACCACAAAAGAAAGGACTCTAGAATGTATTCAGGTCATTCATTGGCTTGATGGGGCGTTCTTTCTTAGATTCTTTTTAAATCTTAATTTCATGTCAGGTGCTTCAAGGTTATTTTACTGTAATATTACAATTTCTTATTTTCAAAAATTTTCATTAACCATTGAATCCTCTCCGTTTTGGATACTTTGGTAAATCAAATTTAGCAATTTCTTTAAGGTCAAATCTTCAGGAATAGGCTGTCACTGAAGTAATAGTAACCAAAAGCTAAATTAATCCAAATTGAAATCGTAGCATTAAACAAGAAATTTGGTTCAGTTTTTCTAAAGAGAAAGGAAATAACTAGAAAAGCTTTATCCTCCTGAGTACTATGCTTAGGTGAATTATGCAAATGACAACAAAACAGGCCAACATAAGAGAATTGTTTTTCAAAACAGAGTATTTCAAGCTATACATCATAGTTCAATGACAGGTCATGAAATCAATTTGGTAGGTCACAGATAGCATTCTTTTCAAAAAGGAAATAGATTAGTGTAAAAATAATACAGCATTGCAGCTGGTAAGTACAGGTTTGCAAAAGCTTTCTTTCAACTATTTATATGGGTGTGTGTGTGTGTGTTGGTAAATGGTTTGCAATATAAAATGTATCTTTTTACTGGGGGTTGCTATAAAAGGGGTTGAAGACTCCTCGAGCATATCTTGGAGTCAACACATCTGCCCAGTCCTCTATACCGTGTACATCTACAGTTCAGTACACTCAACAAATGTTTCTCGAATGCCTTGTGTAAGAATTAACAGCCCTGCTCATGACCCCGCACCATTCACCATCCTACAGTAAATTTCAACATGGATCAAAATGGAAAGGGTATCAGAGTTAATTCCCAAGTAAACAAAAAAATTAAATTAACTAGAAAACACCATTGTTCAAACACACTGGTTGTTATTTATAATCACCCTTTGGAAACTTGAAACTGAAAACTACTTCCTTAGCTTTTTTTTTTTTTTCCCCATCCTGTGCACACACTGATAAGTTATTGCAGGGCAAGGAGTGTTTGGGGAGGATATGAGTTAGCATAGCATTTTTCATTCAAGGGGGAAAAATGTTTGTTTTGAGAAGAAATGTCATGTAAAAAATTATTCAGTTTCAAAACTTTTAAGCAGTGTATGGTTTCTGAAGCTTGATGGTGTCTCTTTTGGCCTAATTTCCCAGTCTATTTAAATACTATGAACTTTAATCATTACTTAAAAATTTGCTTTCAAGAAAAATTCCACCTCAATTACGTCAATTCACTGTCATGAACTTTTTAGAAAGAATTTCTTTGGTCTGTAGCTTAGAACAATACCCAAACTCATTGATCCTAGAAGATTCTGCATTTGTGGGGGCATTTGCTCAAAAAGTTAGTAGTATAACTCGGATGGTTGTTAAACTTTTAAGTATCACTTCAGTGTTTAAAATTTTAAATCATTTTGGGTACCTTAAGTACTTTAGAGAAATATCTCACACAGGATAAGCTCTGAATAAACGTTGATTAAGTAAGTGCACAGCAATCAAGTAATTGCATACAAAAATTGCTAAAACATACAGAGCCTCTGCTGTGTGCCAGGAACTGGGTTAAGCACTTTACATGTGTTAGCCCATTTAATCCTCACAAAGTGTGGAAGTAGATATAATGGAGCATTATGCCCATTATAGAGACAAAATACACTTTCTCAAGGTCTCACAGCTGGTAAGTGGCAGAATGGGATCTGGGATTTGAGAAGGAAAATGAAATTCAACTGTAGGCTCAAATTTCAACAATCTTAAGAGAAATCCTTTGAAATGCTTTGCCCTTATGAGCCTTTCCACCCCACCCCCAAGACCAGAACTCTTTGCTACTCCTTTTTGGAGTCTCTGAGGAACTGGATATATATACACTTCATATATATATGAGAGAGAAAATCTTGTTCATAGTAAAGGTAAAATGATGAGGGGGTTTTGCAACTATGAGAGCATAGGAGGCCTCTGAGGCTATGCCACTGATCTGCTCAAGGCAATTTCCCTCCCTCATACTCACACACCTGACACTTAGGTGTCCTGGATCTGTCAGTCAAGTTTCTCTTCTGCTGGGAACCTGCAGACCTGCCCCTGCCAAGGGAGGCAGAGCTGGGCTGTTCTCTGCAAAGCACTGGCTGCCAGTTGAATCAATGGTAGGTGAAGTGGACGAGAAACCCACTAGGTGCATTAATTCAAAGAGCCTCACCCAACAAAGGTAGTAATGGTGAGCCAAGCTAGCCGAGCGAAGTTCCTCCGGGATTTGACCTGGAAAGAATGAGAAGGGAATGGAGAAGAATGTGCAAAGAAACTAAGACAAGAGGGAAACTATACAATAGGCCACAAGAGAGAAACAAGGAGATGAAAAAGACTCTAGAACTGGTTTTCTGTTCTGGCTCCAATCCATGCATAGTCATATATTTAATTTTTTAAAAAATTATAAATGACTCTTTTTTCCTTAAGGTACTCACTAAGTTTCTTCTCCTAACCAACCCATTTAAACTCTCACTGTGGATATGAAACACAGAATTAAAACCATAGATACTACTCCATGAGCATCTATTAACAATGATCTCATATTAACTGTGTCACCCAGATTTTGTCAAAGGTTGAGAAAGGTCTGTGCTTTTTCCAGTGCGTTCCTGGTATATGTAAAAATGTCAAAACACCTTTAGGCAAGTCATAGAAAAGTTAAAGCTTCCCAGTGGGCCTTTTATTCTTCGGTCCTGTCAGTGGATCTCTCTGTGACCAAATAAACCTCATCCAAAGATCAGAACAAAACTCAGGCCTTGAGGCTCTACATGAACGTGAAGCCAAATAGTCCTTTTTTTCCTGCCACTCTGCTAAACCTTGGAACTGTTTTAGGAAGGAGAGGGCAGAGCCCAAACAGAAGGGAAGGGGACACAGGACGGATGTGCAGGGCACAGGGATGTTTGTCCCAGTTCATCTCCGCAGCCTCTGAGCAAGAGTGCTGAGAGCCCATGAGAAAGACAAGGTTAGGGAGGAAGAAAGAACACATAATAAACATCGGGGGAGCGACAAGAAGAGGGCAAAATTAAACTGCTCACTTCACATTTTTGCCTAGGGTCTAGTTCTGATCACACAAACACTTTTTTTTTTTTAATTTTTTTTTTCAACGTTTTTAATTTATTTTTGGGACAGAGAGAGACAGAGCATGAACGGGGGAGGGGCAGAGAGAGAGGGAGACACAGAATCGGAAACAGGCTCCAGGCTCCGAGCCATCAGCCCAGAGCCTGACGCGGGGCTCGAACTCACGGACCGCGAGATCATGACCTGGCTGAAGTCGGACGCTTAACCAACTGCGCCACCCAGGCGCCCCCACACAAACACTTTTGCCTTGGGTTTCAGTCTCGTGACACTAAACCTTAAAACACAAATCTCGTAACATCAACATCATGCTTTATAGTTTACAAAGACTTTCACTCACCATGCTTAATTCTTATAACCATCAAAGTGGGACAATATTGTTAATAACTCTGTTATTTTACAGATAAAACAGAGGCCAATGCTATAAATTTTGGACAACACAGGGAGAAGCCAACTCCAAATCCAGGAATCTTTTCCAATATGCCACTCTGGACACAGGTGGATGAAAAGCTTCCCCCAGGCATCACCTCCGTCTTTGCCCGTCCATTGAGACCAAGATAGAAGAAAAATGAAAATACTGATTTTCTAGAATATAGAACCTTGATTCAATATAAATGGATGTTTCTGCTACAGTTATTTTATATCCAGGATGCTGTAAGGATTTACCTTCAGATGACTCCATCCCTTCTTAGTGTCCAACTATACATAGCCCTTGTTATTTTGACACAAAAATGAATATTTCATTTACGCAAGCTGATTGAAAAGGGTAACGCCCTATATGGGTTGCCCTACATAAAAAGAGATTCTTTATGCTTTCTTGAGGTTAAAAATAGCTTGATTTTGCAGCAAAAGCCTAATACCACACATCCAACATAGAAAGTATCTGATTATGTCCCAGAACTGGTCTTTCTCACTCTCTCTAGTCTGTTATTTTCTTTCAGGCTCCCTACCAAACCTCACAAATTCTTGATACAAAACAAATAATTTTATGTTTTATTCATTTTTGGTTGAATCTCTGTAAAAATGTGTGGAATTTTCACCAAATGGAATGACTGCTAGCATATATTCATGAATGTGTGGTTTATAAAATGTTTGTATAAGCACCACATAACTAATAACACCCAGAAATTACTATTATTCCCTTTGTATAAATGTTGCTACTCAGAATCAGAAAAGTTTAGTAACTTTCCCAAAAGTTTCACAGTGGTTAGTGGCAGATCTAGAATCAGAACCCAGAATAGTGTTGTCAGTCTCTTTTCAACATTCTGCACTGATTTCTATATCAATAGGAAATCCAGACAGGACAATTTATTTAACAAACAAGCAATAAAACCCTATTCATCCATTCACTCATTCATTCATTCATTCATTCAACAAATATTTTCTGAGCCCTTCCTATATGCACTTTTTTAGGTACTGAGGCTATGGCATTGAAAAAATAGAATCTTACATTCCAGTCAAGGATCCAGGTAATAATTAAGACACATGTGTGTGTGTGCACGTGCATGCGTGTGCACGCGCACAATACAAGCTAGTGATAAATATTAAGGAGAAAAATTAAGCATGCATGAAAGAGGAAACAACTTCTTATTCACGTACATCAGGAAAATATAAGACTGCTCATTGATGCTTTGATTTTGTAGTTTTAATATAAAACCGCTGCAAACAACCCAAATGTTCATTTTCATGAAAATGGATAAATGATGTGTGGCATATTCATAGAATATAACATTATGCAATAGCAAAACTGTAAGCTACAACATGAATAGTATAATTAATATATAACATTGTAATGTATATGTAATTTATATATTAATTAAAATTTAAAATATATCACTAATTATATGTTATAAATATATGTATTATTTATATACTTTTTCTAATAAAGTATATTAATATAGTAATAATTTTGTTAATATAATTATATGTAAACATAACATAAATTATATAAATCTGTAAGTTATAGAACTAGTACATAGTAATATACAAATTATATGTATTTAATCTAATAATATTAATATTATAATGTTAATACACTAACATTATAATTTTAATAATAAAAATATAACATTAAGTGGGAAAAACCAGGCAGTCTCAAGAGACTATATATAGTATGGTGTCATTTTTATAAACTCAAAAACAAGCAAAACTGTTGAACAATATACAGTTTAGGGATATATACATATATGGTAAAACTATTTTAAAAAATTAAGAACACAAACTAAAGGGAAAGCAGAGTTGAATCAGAGAAAAGCATGAAGGGTTTTTTCAAGGACATCAAGAATGTTCTAGTACCTAGAATGGTTGGTGGGTTTGTAGATGCTCATTTAATTATTATACTCCAAAATTTAAACATATGTTACATACGTATTATTGTATATTATCATCATTTATCAAAATTCATGAATTTCATAAATTCATAAATTTATCAAAATTTATATAATAATTAATTTACAAAACTAGTACAGGAAGAATTGTGAAAACTGTCATCCTTGATAGCTCCAGATTGTTTATATCAGAAAATAACATTTTACATTTGAGTAGCAGAGGTCCAAGGATATTTGTACAGTAGACTGAAGTTTTCAAAGGTCTTTCTCGTAGGGGCGCCTGGGTGGCGCAGTCGGTTAAGCGTCCGACTTCAGCCAGGTCACGATCTCGCGGTCCGTGAGTTCGAGCCCCGCGTCAGGCTCTGGGCTGATGGCTCAGAGCCTGGAGCCTGTTTCTGATTCTGTGTCTCCCTCTCTCTCTGCCCCTCCCCCGTTCATGCTCTGTCTCTCTCTGTCCCAAAAATAAAATAAAAAAAAAAAAAAAAAAAAAGGTCTTTCTCGTAAATTGTCTTTTTAAAATATTACACGGTATTTATTATTATCCCTACCTTACAATTGAGTAAACCAAGGGAGAGCTCAAGTGACTTATTCAATTTCACCTAGCTAGTCAATGGCAGAGATGCCTTGATTGTATAAAATTAATCCTCTTATAATCATTAAGAAGCATGGGGCTTTCTTACTGAACAACAGACCAAATGAATCCTAGAATGTTAGAGCTGGAAGAAGCCTGAAATGAGACTTTTAATCTCCCCATTTAACAGACGGAGAAACTAAAACCCACATACAATAAGGATTTGCCCAGCATCACACAGCTAGTTTAAATGAAAGAAAGGATAATTGACTCACAACTTCTGACTCCAAGTCAAGCTGTTTTTCAATTTGCCAGATTACCTTTCAAGTAGATAGACATTATTTTGTAGCCAGTGGCTAAAAGGGAACCCAAAACTTGAATTGTAAGGCATCTATGGGTATCCATTGTTCTGATGAATTTTAGAAAACTGTAATATACAATAAAAAAAAAAGCTGTAGTACGGAGCCTTGTTTATAACAAAATTAACCAATATATTAAATAATGGGAGCATTTTAATTAATGGACATCAGTTTGATCTTTGAAAGAAATGCCTATAATGTAAGATAAAGAAGGGCCAAACAACTGCTTTCTGAAGAAAGGAAAGGTCTGAGCCTTAGTTTAATACTCTGTAAGGTGATGATGATAATAAGTGCCTTAGAGAATTATGGGAAATGTACAGGAAAGGTCTTGGTAAACTGCAACATACAATACAAATACCCTTAGAGCTTTCATGCAAAATCCTGTGATTCAGTCATTTGGTCATTCAGTCAGCCACTCAATAAACATATACTGAGCACCTATTCAGTGAATGGATGACACTGTTCTACATCCATGCCCTGGAGCATGCAGAGACACAAAAGATCTAGTCTGTGCCCTTCAGGAACAGCTTTCTTTCTTTTTTTTTTTTTTTTAAGGTACATAAATAATTACAATGTGAACCTTCATGTGATAACTCCAATAGGATCAGTACTGGTGGGGTGGAGGGGAGGGAAATGATGTAGGACTCCAAGTTTGAGAGAGACCGGTTCTGACTAGAATGTAAGGAAGGGCTTCCTAAAGGGGCCAGATTCTAATGAAGGTAATTTCCAGAGGACAAAGATGGCATTCCATAAGGTTGGACGGGGGAAGCATGAGTGAGGACAGAGAAGCAGAAAAGCACACCTTTCGACATTATACCTGGGTCTTTGGCATTTGACTCCTATTTTGGCACCTGTTGCCATTCGCCAGTGTTCTCTGTTAAGTCCACTCACCTCAAACAGACCAGGAGTTCTTTGAGCACCAGGATCTCACAGAGATCTCACGGGGCCCAAGGCAGTACACGGCCCATGACGGGTCCACAATGGGGGTTCAGTAAGTGAGCTGCTGGTATATTTTTAAGGAAGGCTTACGTACACTTTCCATATGAGAGGGTAAGAAATAGAAAAATACCGTTACAGAAAATTGCTTTAAAACCAGTATGTTTCCCACTAACTTTCCTATTTTTTCCCATAAGCTCTATGTTTTCTGATTTGGAAAACAAATCAGACAAAGCAAAAAAAAAAAAAAAAAAGCTGGGAAATAAGGTTCTTCTTGGGGTTTTAAGGATTCTTTCTTTTTCAGAGCAAACCTTTTAACCTGAATTCATAGACATTCAGGGCAACAAGCCTAATACCAATATGACAGATGTTGAATTCTATGGCAACATCTTTCTCTTGGCTTTGATTCTTCTTTTCATAATTACATTATAGTATTATTAGAGGGATCCTTGATCTGTTCCCTGTCCCTCAAGCAAGATAGCTGAGAGTGAATCCTAATATGAAATCCAAAACACTTGGTTTGAATTAGAAGCTGTAGTAAGATTCATCCTCAATGTAAAGTCATCTGTAGGAAAAATATTCCAAGACACTGTATGTGTAAATTACTAGCATATGCATTCTCAGTGAATCTTTTTTTCTCACTCTTTTGGTCCTGTGAGACAGCGGGAAAAAATATATTGCCAATAGAAATATTTGCAAAACTTTATTTCTATTCACTTTGACATAGAAGAGTACAAGTTTTTGAGATGATCCCCCAGCAAAAAGAGGCTATGTTTATCATATACGTTAACAATTACTCTATGGTTTGACTTTGCACAAAATAAGATGAAAACCCATACACTGGAAAGCTGGTATTGATATTTTTGTAAAGAAATAAATGCCAAGCAATCATACAGTATTGCTCTAGGGAAGTTTTCTGGCCTAAGGGTTTAAAAAAATATTTTTATTGATATAAAAGTATGAAGTGAGATCAATTTTGTTTCCTTTTCATTAAATAGCAGTAGATAGTTTGTCTGCATTGCATGTGAGAGACACTGGTCTTCTTGCTTTTGGCAACATATGAAATTGTCTTGAAGACAGCAATGGATAGGAAAAGAGACATCTCTTCATATTGGCATCATATTTTGGATTCTAGGAAGAGTTGCTCTTGAAAACTGCTCCACTTTGATTTTTGACTTTTTAAAAAGCACTCATGAGTGCCAGAACAGAGTGGAGAACTGAACAATGTATCCAGTGATTTGAACTCTAAATGGCTTGCTTGGATAATTCAAGGGGAAAACACCTCCTAATCTCACTCCTCCATTCATTCACCCAACAAATGCTCTTCCCTGACACTCTGTGGTACCAGGCCCGTGTTCGGCCCTGGACAGACAGTGGGGAACAAGATGGGCAGAGCCCCACCCTCTGCCTATTAAATGACCTTCTCAGGACTCTCACTCTTCCCAGTTAGAAGAAAATCATCTTCTGTCCAAGAATAGAGAGAATGCAAGCAAGAAAGCCTCCAGAAATAATGTTAATAATAATAATTCTGTAAGGACTGCTTGTGCTTTACATTATAAAATCACTTCTGTCATTACATTAGTCAAAAGATGTGCCTGAAAGCTCACTGCTTCTAAGTTGAGAGGCTTCAAGGTCAGTAAAGTTGATTGTTAAATGTACTGTACTATGAACACTGGCCATTAGTGTGAGCCCAAGTTTTCAAGGACAGTCTTCTAGAATTATTTTCCCGTAAACAGAATCCTTCTTATTGGGAGAGCTGTTTGCAGGGCAAAGAGTGGGAAGCTGAACAGAGCATCTAGCCCACTTTTTCCTATTGATAATATATATAATTTAAGGAAGACTGTTATGGATAACAAGATCGAAGGAACCCCATTAACACGGGGTTTCTTTTTATCACTAAGCCTTAGTTTATGATAAACTGTAGTTATCTCTGTTCAGTTCAATTCTGATCTTCCCTACTTCACTTCAAAGAGCAAACACTGGCCTTAACTTTCCCTTATGAAGTCAATAGATCCCATTTTGCACCCCCTCCCCAGAGACTAGAATCAGAGGGATGCTGGTCCCATTCCTCAGGCTGGCTCTGACCGCTCAAACAAAAGCCACTTAATAGTGTCTGCTGATCCCAGAAAGGCCCTAATCATGCTGTCCTCCATCCTGATAGCTAGCCTGTGTCTTTCTGGTTCCACCAGAAGAAATACAAAAATAAAATTTCCACATGCCTCGAAGGCCTCACTTAGAAAACAGGATCAATGATGATTCCTAACCACATCATGCAAGGCCCTCCCAAACGCAGGGAGAACTGATGAGCTGAGAAAACTCATAATTCTTAGAAGAAATGATTTTCTAACATGAGGTTTCCACCTCCCCAATAACTTTTCTTGCAGGGATATTTGATGTCTAATGGCCGAGATGTACTAAACACATATGACTACATTTTAAATGATACTATCAATGGTGGGTTTTCCTAGTATGGCATTAGCACTAATAAGATAGCAAACGTGATTATTATGAAGTATTACACAGATTTAGGAGTGGGAGAAGAAAAACATTTGGTTAACACACGTATCATATTGATGTCGGGGATATAGTACCTGTGGACACCTGTCCTAAAGTCACACGTTGCTGTAGAGCAGTGGTGATCCAAACAGAACAGGATGACTTCAGTTCAAGCCTGACAAATGTATGTAAAAGCAAGATGTATAGACCCTCGTTGTTGGCTTCTTTGTTTTAAATAACAGTAGTAGTAGTAATAACTCTATCACATTAATTATATTCCATTAACTATATTATATTAGCTAATGTTTGTGAGCAGAAAATATGGACCTCACTCCTTAGGCATGAGATCATGTAATCAACACAGCAGCCCTACTGAGGTAAGTACTGTCATTATCTTCATTTTACATATAAGGAAACTGAGGCACAGACACATTAATTTGCCCAAAGTTATGCTGCTAGTAAGTAATAAACTCAGGACTCAAACCCAGGCAGTCTACTTTCATTACGCAACAGAACTAATGCCTGGATAACCAGAACAAAAAGTTCTGGCACTTGGCATTTGCTATAATGGAAAAAGGCAGGGTGAAACCTAAAGAAAAGAAGGCTTACAGTCCCTGGGAGCAGGAAAGGAAGTAAATACAGCATCTTTCAAACATTCCTTTATAGGAGATTCTTCATAGGAGAAACTCAAAACAGTTCTATGATTAAATAGGTTTATGAAATACTGGATTAAGCCAAGTGAGACAGAGTTTCTTGCTGGAGTGTGTCTGAGAGTCTTAATACACAGATATGCACCCCGAGTCTCTGAAATGGAGAGGTGGAAAGAAGGTCTTTAATGGAGAACACTTTTCTTTTTATGGGGAATGTCTTAAGAGATAAACTGAGGTCTTCCAACACGGGGTTGAGAAAAACCAATCTAATGGACAAACTGGAGAAGCAGAGTCTGGGCAAGGAGAGCAGAGTCTGGGGGAGGGGAAGGGCACCCGATGCCAAGAAGGTAGCTTCTCTGGGGGTCTGAGCCAGCTCGCTCAGTCATTTGTGGATAGACTAAGTCACCTCATAATAGGTATTAGTGAAATATATTACATAGCAAAACATACTTAAAAATTTTTTAACAATTTTTTTTATGATTATTTAGTTTTGAGAGATAGAGAGAGACAGAGTGTGAGTGGGGGAGGGGCAAAGAGAGAGGGAGACACAGAATACAAACCAGGCTCCAGGCTCTAGGCTCTGAGCTGTCACAGCACAGAGCCCAACGCAGGGCTTGAACCCACAAACCATGAGATCATGACCTGAGCTGGAATTGGATGCTTAACCAACTGAGCCACCCAGGTGCCCCTACTTTAAAAAAATTTTAATGTTTATTTATTTATTTTTATGGGGGGGAAGGGGCAGAGAGAAAAAGAGAGAATCCCAAGTAGGCTCCACACTGTCAGCACAGAGCCCAACGTGGGGCTTGATATCACAAACCGTGAGATCAGGACCTGAGCCAAAATCAAGAGTCAGATGCTCAACCGACTAAGCTACCCAGGCACCCAAATATACTTTTATGACTGAAAGTTCTGCAGGAATCCAGGAGGTCAAAGAATCACTCTTTTGGCAGTTTCTTCTCCAAGGAGGAGGAAGTGAGGCTATTTGCCCCCTTGACCATGATCATGGCTGGAGGCCACCAACTGACAGCCTGAGAGGCAGCAGGCCTGGCACATCCCATGCTGAAGGGGACAGAGCAGCCATGGAGAGGACTGCAGAGTCTGGGCCACTATCCAGTTGGCTTGTCATTTTGGAGGATCCATGGGACCAACCTCAGAGGAGGAGAGGTGGCCATGGAGGATACAAGTGGCAGCTTTGATGACCAATTCTGACGGATACGAGAGGCAAAAACTGGAATGTCAAAGGACTCTATAAGTGAATATATACACAATTCTCCTAAGGGCTTCCTGAATTAGGTGAGAGGAATTTGAGTGTAGCTGAATACTCCTCAGTTCCCCAGGTGGAAGCTGAGCCAGAAAAAGAGTAACAATGGCAGCTACCATTGCTTGAGCCCTTACCTGGGTGCTAGGCACTATGTTAATGATTTTATACTGTGCAATCCCAAAACCATCCTATGACGTAGACATTCTTCTCATTTTACAGTTAGAAACCAAGGATAGTTCCATTTACTTGTACAATGCAAAGAACTAGGAAATCAGAAACAAATAGCAGTCAAGGTTAGTTGTAAAATGTAGCTCCTATAAGCCCTACACCTCTTGTGTAAGCCCTCCCATGATACTTCATCCAGCTCAAGCCAAACTCTTTTTCCTGGCTCAAGGTCAAAGTAGCCTGACTCTACTCTGTCTCTACTACTCCAAAACTTAGTGGCTTAAAACTGAGGAGATAAAATTATAAGTCATAACTTTGTGTGTCAGGATTTCAGGAAAGGCTTTGGTGGATGGTTCTTTTGTTTCATGATGCATTTATGGGAGTCACTCGGTGTATTCAGCTGAGAGCTAAGCTGGTCCAAGATCACTTGTCTGGTACCTTAGCAAAGAAAATTGCTGGACTCAGCTGGGTCTCATCCTTTTTATGTATTCTCAGGGCCTTTCCCTGTGGTCTCTTCAGTGGGTGATCAGCCCCCTTACCTGTCAGTTTAGGACCACAGAGGACCAAGGAAGAAGTGCTAGTCATCTTAAAGCCTAGGCTCAGAACTTGCACAGCAAGGTGCTTCTGTCACTTCTGTCACACTCTGGTGGTCAAAACAGTCAGAGGCCAGCCCAGATCCAAGAGGAAGAGAAACAGACCTACCTCTCTACGGGAGGCATCCCAAAGAATGGGCGGCCATCTTGGTTTTATCTGCCAAACTGTCCAACCTCCCCTGGTCCTACTGTTCCCTCATTCACAGTGCTCTAGCCACACGGGCTTTCTTTCTGTTCTTCAAATAGGACAAGGTTATTCCTCTTTCAGAACTTTATGTGTGCCTATGCCAGGAGTGATCTTAACTCCTGGACCCTTCTTGTCATTCACGTTTCACCTTAATTCCACTTCTATAGAAGCCCCTCTCCTCACCATCATGTGGAGACTTTCTCTGGTCACCCAATCTACCTCCCTAATTTATTTTCATGACATTATTGCCATCACTCTGAGATCATCTCTATTTTTGTTTCTGTTTTTCACTATTCCCTCCAATTAGAACAGAAAACCAGGGGAATAGGGCCCTTGTCTATCCTGTTGGCTCCCACATTCTCAGCACTTACAACTGTGCCTGGCACAGAATAAACACTTAGTAAATATTTGTCAAGTGAAAGTATGAAGTAGTGAGTTGGGATTCAAAACTAGATCTGACTGACTTCAGAACTAAAACCAAACTGTCCTTGTATGTATTCCAGGCAGATATGGGCAGCCTAGGCTCTAGGGCAAAGATACTGCATAAAGAAGACAGCTTGTGCAGCAAGGAAGCTGCAGCCAGACCAAACTACATTGACAATTCGAAGAGAACAGTCCATTCCCGCAAAACCCCCAAACATTTCTTTGACTTCATTTCGGCCATTCTTGTGTTGACTCTTGGAGATGAAAGATCTCCAAGGTGTGGAGCTGCCTCAAGGCCACATGTAGCCCAGGCCTGGTCTCTGGCTGGACCCCTCCAATGCTCAGCTTTGCTGGGGCCACACTGCTGAGTGTTGCCCTGGCCAATCTGGAATTGGGCCACAGCCATGTTTGTACTGAGGCTTTAGGGAAACACGATTTATAAACGCGTGTTTCCTCTGAGTCACAGCACAGACTTGTCCCTTCAGTACAAACATTCCATTTGGTTTTATAACTGGGGAAAGAGGGGGTGGGGGCCAAGGCTAACTGGATCAGGTTTGAAAGGAAAGGGGAAGTGAGAAAATTTAAATAGAGTTTTCTATATTAGTGAGAGTCACAAAGGAACCCTTATCTGGGGTTCAGAGGCAGGCACAAAGTTTCATCTTTATTTATTTATTTGCCTCAGCAAAAAAAAAAAAAAAAAGTTCACAGAGTAATTTTTTCCCTTCAAGCTTCCATAAAAATACTGGAAATGTAGCAAAAGTTTTCTGAAAACAATTTAAGAACAATTAGCACACATATAACCATTTTTTGAAGTTACATTAAATGCCCTTTACTAAATAAAAAGGAGTTTTGTTTCTCATTTCCTGGCATTGTTGACTATATTATTCTTTAACTAACCACCTATTAACTTTTAGCATTACTCTAAGTTTTCTGCAAATTATGCATTCCAGATCAAAAGAGTTAATTCTTTCTTTTCTGCTATTTATATAGATCATTCTACCCCATAACTTAATGCCAGGTTTCTTATCTGTAGAATTTGGCTGATGATAACAATATTTCCTCATAAGTAACTCATACAGTTACTATGAGACTCAAACATAATTAAATAATGAATATAAAAATATGATTCCTAATTCATTCAATAACCACCTGACTTTGTGTAAATTATCATCATAACTATTGAGCTCAGACAGTTAGGAGTTCCATTAGGTGTGGAGTCCAAAGCCTGGCGTGGAGAATTACGAGATAAGCGTCACAATTCCTCATCTCCAGACGCCTGGGTGGCTCAGTCAGTTAAGCACCCAACTTCGGCTCAGGTCGTGATCTCACCGTTCGTGGGTTCGACCCCTCCATTGGGCTCTGTGCTGACAGCTCAGAGCCTGGAGCCTGCTTCAGATTCTGTGTTTACCTCCCTCTCTGCCCCTCCCCTGCTCACGCTCTGTCTCTCTTTCTCTCAAAAATAAACAAACATAAAAAAAAAGGTTAGAGAGGGAGGAAGCCAAAACATAAGAGACTCTTAAAAACTGAGAACAAACTGAGGGTTGATGGGGGGTGGGAGGGAGAGGGGGGTGATAGGTATTGAGGAGGGCACCTGTTGGGATGAGCCCAGGGTGTTGTATGGAAACCAATTTGACAATAAATTTCATATTTAAAAAAATTTTTTTAAAGGAAACAATCTCTCATCCCAAGAGGACTGTATTTCAGGACAAAACTAGATATGACCCCTACTGAGCCGTGGGTCCTTCATCAGTGATTTAGAGTGCTGTACGTGAAAATACTGAATACTGTGCCTGACAGAGAATGCAAGTACCTCAAATAAATTCCATAGCAGAATCTGTCAGTATCCTGCCTGGCCTACTCCCCACAACCTCTAACAAGAATCTGCTCCCAATTACAATGTGGGGGTGTTCCCCTCACCCCCAAGCAATTCTCAGACTCCAGCTGGGTGACAGTTCAGCTCAAATCTGACACTATCTACCTGGAGAGGGTGTCAGATCCCACAGGTGAGGATTCAGTACCGCAAGACTGTCCCCACCACCCAACCCCCTGCACTTCGGATGCTGGTCGCAAGTCCAGGTTGTCAACTGTGCCTTTGATTCACCAACTATAGATAGAGCGAAGGTTCCAACAATCCCTTCCTTGGGTTCAACTAATTTGCTAGAGCCACTCACAGCATAGAGAGACATTTTACTTACTAGATCACTGGTTCATTATGAAAGGATATAACTCAAGAACAGTCCTCCAAATCCTGTCCTTTTGGGTTTTTATGGAGACTTCATTCCATAGTCATGATTGATTAAAACATTGGCCATTGGTGATTGAATCAACCTCCAGCCTCACCCCCTCCCCAGAAAGGGTTAGAGGATGCTACTAAAAATTCTCCCCAATCATGTGGTTGGACCCACTAGTGACCAGTCCCCATCCTCTGGTTACTTAGGTAAGATCCAAAAGTCACCTAATTAACATAACAAAAGACACCTTAATCACTCTCAGTACTTAGGAAATTCCAATCGATTTAAGAGTTCTGTGCCAGAAACAGGGAAGAAGACCAAATACATACTTCTTATTATAAATTACAATATTGCCACCCATGATGGACTTTTCCAGAAGGCTGCACTGGTAGCCACACACCACACCCTCTCACCCACACAGAAACAGGCTGGAAGTACACCCCCACCCAACTCCTCACGGTCTTCAAGCAATGAGCAATAGGAATGAGTGCATAAAATCCCCAGTTCCCTCAACTCTCAAGTGGGATAATTCTGAGGCATGTGTTTTATACTTTTCCTAGAGTTTTCCCGTGAGAATAAGCTTCAGTCACCCACTTTGGTAGCTGGCTTAATAACACATCCGTTCTTCACTGCCTTCCCTTTCCTGTATCACTTCCTTTTTTCCCCTGCTGGTGTCTCATGGGATCTTCTCCCTCATACAGCATTTGCACTTGAACCCTTGTCTTAGGGATTACTTCCACAGAAAAATCCACACTGAGAGTTTTCCTTTATACTATACAAGTTAGGGTTCAATGTCCAGATGAGCCAGCTAGCTTTGCACAAAATAAAAACTCCATTTCATTACCACATGTAGCTATCTTATTAATCTTGGTTATTGTTATTACCTTATAAATATCTAAAAATATAGTAAGCAAATTTATATTCAAGTTCTTCAATATACACGGCATCACTTAATCTTCACCAACAGCCCCAAGAGATAGAGAAAACTGACACTGGAGGAGAGGTTAACTGACTTGCCAAAAGTTATAGGGTCAGTGAGTAAGGGAACTGGACCTCAGGCCAAAGTCTTGTAACAACAGGTCCTTTTCTCCTTACCCCCAGACTTCTGGGTGAGACAATGTATGGAGCTGAGACCAGACTTCCTGGAGAGGTGACTCTAAGTACATATTCTCCTGTTAAGGTCAGGAGTACCATCTTTATTTATAAATGTGAACTTCCCAAGCTATACTTTTTATATGAGAGAATGGTCATCACTTAATACCTCTGGAAAGGGCTTTAAACGGCAGTATGTTCTGAGGAAAGACAATAAGTGAACACGGCCTAAGTAGTCTGATCTTAACTGTTCCATGACACTCTCGACTATGAAGATCTAAAGTACCTTGATAGGTGACCTCTAAGGGCCTTAAGTCAGAGGCATTGAAAGGTTTGGAAGTGTGGATGAGTTTGGCGGCAACAGGGTACCAGGAAGCAGAGCGTGGATCCTGATGGCTCTAGCGTTCTTCTTTCTCTGCTCAGGAAAGTTTTAGTTTCTCTTCTGTAGAGTGAAGCCCATATCATCAATCTCTATCACCAATATTTCTTGTTATATGAAAAGATTGGAGAGTGAAATGCATGTTCTTTATTCTTAGCACTACTGAGGACGTGCTTCATTGCGGTCATAATTGTGAGCTCAGATGAAAGGCATACAAGGAACCAAGTCACACAGGTCAAGGAGAAAGGTGGGAAATGGAAACCAGGACTGAGGCCTGAGTTTGCTGTCTCAACGCCAGTGTTCAAAAATACAGGATACTCTAGAACCAAAGCAGTGGATGGGCCCAGTGGCAGGGGAATCCAGCTAGAGGTCCTATTACATTCAACTGGGTAGAAGCAAACCAGCTCTGTCAATTCAGAATCCCATTCAGAAGTTGGGTGAAGTGGAGGACTGAGGCCAGCCTGGCCATGGATTATGCACTAGGCTTCAGGAAGGAGATTCTGTCCCAGTGGGAAAATGGACTATTGAGCAGGAAACCAAAGCACAAGCCTGACTCCTGATGTGACCCATGTAGTACGCCTTCAGGGAAGATTATGGGCTAAATGGGCAAGTGCCCAGAGCTCCCTCCAGGCAGGTCATTCACGTGTCAATGTAGCACAATAAATTCTAGAATATAAAACCTGGTTGAGATGGGATATAGGAGAGTGGGGTAGGAAGTCTCCTAATGCACCCTTTACCTTGGCCTGGACTATCTCAGGAACCTCCACAGAGATGGGCTTCTTCATTGGTTACAGTGACTAAGGAAGGGGAAGGAAAGGGCTCTGGGACAACAGAGGGACATGTGCTCTGGTCCCTGCCCTCAGGAGCTAATAATCCTGTTAGGGAGCCAAGCCATGCACCCATTAAAGAGTCATGAACAGCATGGAAAAGCTTTATAATTGAAGGACAAAACAGAAAACCAGAAGCCAGTGATGGATTGATTATTTGGGGCAGCAGTAAACTAAAGGTAGTTTTATGGAGAAACTAGCCCTTGAGGTTGAGTAGCCTTGAAAACAATAGCTACAAAGGAAATGATTGGTACCCTAAATTTCCTGATTTGCAAGGCTTATGGACATGAAGACCTTTGGAAGAGTAACCGATTTGGCTCACTAACGCTTCCTATAAATATGAAGAACCACAGTTGTTCCCACCCACAGTTTCCTAAGGATTTTGAAATAGGCACATGTGGTAATGCAGAGTGTCATTTAACATTGACTCTGTGTCTCTACCATCTATTCTCCGGAGACCTAAGGAGAACTGCCACAGGATATGGGCTCTGAAGCTTTCTAGACTTGGCCTCCGACCACTATTTTTGGGTGTTTTGTTGATTGCCCAGGAAAAACTCACAGAACACACGATTGCCCAGGAAAAACTCACAGAACACACTCTGGAACAGCTCTTAGAGGAGGGAAGGGGCAAGAATGCCGTTGCCCTCACTCGTGAGAAGACATGGTACTTGCAATATGCCAAGAGTGTCTTTCTGGGTTACTGTGGAGACCCAGATCACACACATCAGAGTTCCCCTAACCTTTATCATACAAATACAATGCATTGTCATCTGAGCCATTCCAAGACCTCCGAGGCAGCATAAGGAAATGGAAACCCTAGGGGAAAGTGGAAATGACAGAGGTTCTAAAGTTGAAGAGACCAGGAATCAAATTTCTGCTCAGCTGGGTGCCCTTAGGCCAATTATATAATGTCTCTACAAAATGAGAAAATTATTTACATCTCAAGTTAGTAAAATTAATTGAGATAACTCAAGTAGACCTTATTAAGCAGCTCTTATGTTCCAGATTTGTAATTAGATACCGAGGACATAAAGATGAATCCATTCATTCATTCACTCACTCATTCATTCTGAAAATGCATACTGAGTACCTACTGTTAGCCTCATGAATAAAATAGAACAGTTTATGTTCTGTTGAAGGATATAGGTGAAAAAACACACGACCCAACACATATGTCCAATGTGTTTATAGCACAATTAATCCATGCTATAAAGAAAAACAGAGCTAAGGGGGCAGAGACTGAGTGGGGAGGTGTAGGTCTTCTCTAAATAGAGTAGCCAGGGAAGATCTCTCTGAGGAGAGGACATGTAAGCAGAAACTGGAATGAAATAAACGAGCAAGCCAAGTAGCTATCTCATGGAAGAGCATCCCAGCACAGAGGAGAGGAGATGTGTGCCTTATTGTGGGAGCACGCTTGCCATGTTCAAGTGAAAGCTTGGCTGCCCCTGCAGCTGAAGGAAAGTGGGCAAGGGTGAGTGTGGCAGGGTCTTAGAAACACCAGAATAAGTTCTGAGAGTTGTGAGAAGCCACCAGAGGGTCTTGACCAGGGGAATGACAAGATACGGATTTATATCGCCAAGGGATCACTGTGGAGTTGCATGGAGAATAGACTGGAAGGGAGCAGATGAGAACAGAGGCAGATGAAGCTAGGACAGGTTAGGAGAGAGGACAAGGACTAGGACTAGGGAGCAGTGACAGATGTGCTGAGAAGTGACAAGACCTGAGGTAGATTTTGAAGATAAAACTAGTAGAATTTTCTGAGGTATTGGATACGGGTGTGAGAGGACTACAGTCAGAGCAAGTGGATGAACATTAGCATGACTCACTGTGATTGGTAAGGGGAAGGAAATCAACAGTTCTGTTTTGTACAGGTTAGGTTGAAGACACCAAACAGAGATATCCAGTAGGCATCTGGGTATGTGCACATGGACTTATGGGGAGAGATGAGAGCTGCTGATATAAATGTGGGAGCCTTCAGGATAGGGATGGCATGTAAAGCCAAGAGAGGATGAGATCACCCACGAGTTAGCACACATAAAGAAAAGAAGTACATAAAACAAGCCCAATAGAACACCACTGTTTAGAATTTGGGACATGAGAAGGAATAGATGGAAATAAGTAAGTCTCACCCTCAAGGAGCTCACTACTACGTATGGTAACTAGCACCAGATCTGGGATGTATCAGATGATCAATAATCATTGCTTTTCCTTTCTTCACCCTTGATAGAGTCACTGGACTTTAAGGAGAGGCAGGTGACCACGTGAATTAAAATGGCGATAATATCTATTTCTCACCAGGCACATCTGTGCATTGGGGGAGGAAGCCTCGGTGCCCTGTTAATAAGCATACTCCTTGTCTCCAGTAGTTGAAAGCTGTTGCAAGATTCTGCCTGACCATCTCACTGGAACATCTGTGCACTGAAGGGCAGGAGAACAAGATAAGGTAAAGGTGGGAAGTGGACTGAATATCAAAATTATGTTGATCCATTCAGTGAAAGTATTACATTTTGATGCATGCTTCCTCTTAATTAGCTACAAAAGTATGTAGAAAAACCGGGACATGTTCTATATCCTTCTTGTGTTTGTTTCCTAGGGACACTGGTACTGGGAAACAAAAAGTCAAAATAGAGGATGAAACAGAGCACTAGACTAGTTTTGAAGCCACAAAGATTAGATTTGGTAAGCTTCTTCGGGTCTCTAAATCTCACTTTCCTTCTCTATAAAATTGGGGTAATAATAATAACACCTTATTTACAAAGCATTTGTGAGGTTTAATTGAGATAGTGTATATAAAAATACATCATGACATGCAAAATGTCATATATATTTGTTGATAATTGCTTAAGCTATCATGTTTTTAAGGCATGATGCAGTGGTCTTAAAATATGTCCAAAAATTCTTTAACACTCTTCTTCCAAAAGGTGGAATCCAATCCTCCACCCCTTGAATGCAGGCCAGACTTAGTGAATCACTACTAATTAAGTCAAATACAAGGGAAGTCATGCTAGACAAATTCTGAGTCTAGACTATAAAATGGAAGGCTTTTACCTGTTGCTCTCTCTTGGATTTCATGATCTAGGAGAAGCTTGCCACCATGTTATGAGGATACTCGAGCAGACTCTGGAAAGAACAGAGGCCTTACACCAACAGCCAGTACTAACTTCAACTTTGAAGTGCATAGTCCAGCCCCATTCAACGCTCAGATGACTGCAAACCCAGCCAACACCCCAACTACAACGTGGGAGACTATGAGCCAGACACAATCGGTCAGGCCACCTCTGAGCTCCTGACTGACGGGATGGTGAGAACCAGTAAACGTGTTTTGAGTCACTAGGTTTTGAGGTAATGTGTTACACAGCAAAAGATAACTACTTCACACGGTCACATTAGCTCAAATCCGGTTAAAGAATGGAGGATGAAACTTTTCACCAATGGTGGCTCAGGTGAAGAAGAGAGAGAGAATGCTGGCGAGGGCTGAAGCAACCTGGGCTCTGCTCCCAGAACAGTCACGGGGGAGCTGCACCGTAGGCTAACTTCACACACTTTGTCTCTGCTGTCTCCATCTCTACAGTAAAGAGCCCTATCTGGGAAGCTTGTGGCTCCTGGATTTCTCATTCTCTGAAGGCTAATTTGACTCCTGGGGTTAAGACAAGTGTTTTCCAGATCTGAACATCATGTGTACACTTGAATACTTTCTGCCCTGGACACTTCACTAGGACTCACTTGTCATGGGGCCAACCAGCCTCATAACCTCTCGATGTATCAGCCAAAGCCTACCCCCTCCAACTAGCTTACAGATAATTGAAATTCCACAATTAAGAATTGATTCCTGGGGCGCCTGGGTGGCTCAGCTGGTTAAGTGTCCAACTTCAGCTCAGGTCATGAGCTCACAGTTTGTGAGCTCGAGCCCTACATCGGGCTCTGTGCTGACAGCTCAGAACCTGGAGCCTGCTTCGGAGTCTGGATCTCCCTCTCTCTCTGCCCTCCCCCACTCGCACTCTGTCTCTGTCTCTCTCAGAAATAAACATTAAAGAATTGATTCCTTGCTTTGCCTAATATTAAAATGTACATTCCAGCAAAATCCCCTGTATCAATTTCCTTCTGCTACCATAAGGAATTACCACAAACATAAAGGCTTAAAACCACACAACTCTACTATCTTACAGTACTTGAGGTCTCAAGTGCAAAATTACTCTCTGTATATTAAAATCAAGATGTCAGCCAATCTGAATTCCTTCTGGAGACTCTAGGGGAGAATCCATCTCCTTGTCTTTTGCAGCTTCTAGAAGATTCCTGCTTTCCTTGGCTCCTGGCTCCACATTACCCCAACTTTTACTTCTGTCATCATATCTCCTTCTCTGACCCTCACTCTCCTCCCTCCCTCTTATAAGGATTCTTGTAATTATATTGGATGCACTGATAATCCAGTGTGGGGATAATCTCCCCATCTCAAGATCCTTAACATCACATCTGTCAAGCCTCTTTTTCCACGTAAGATAACATATTCGTAGGTTCTGGGGATTAGGATGTAAACATCTTTGGGGGAGGGCATTATTCAGCCTACTGTACTTACAAACTTTAACTTTGAAGTTATTTATCTGTCAATCTCAGTCATGCAAGCTTTAGCAGAGAACTGGAAATCAGTCAAAAAATAAGGCACCAAAATATATTCATAAAGTCCATACAATTTAATCATAAGAGAGCTCCCTCAGGCTTTCACTCAATTAAGTTCAATGACTAAAGATAAAGCATTTACTATATATAATATTACTAGATGCTCTAAGGAATACCAAGAAGCCTAAAAATTAGTTCCTGCCTTTTACAAGACTCACTCTCTAAGAAATAAAAGACAAGGGCATAAATAAATGAAGTACAAAGCAAAATGTGGTCTAGCTAACCCAACTGTACAACATTTAGTAGAAAGGAGAACTTAAGGTAGATTACTATCAGGTGAAGATTTTAAGGAAAATGTCAGGGGAAATGAGAGGAAGGAAACAAAGACAGCTGTAGGTATTCACGCCCAGGTAACTAAGTAAAAATGAAGAAGTTGCCATCAATACAATCATGGAAATCAGAACGGCCATGGGGGAGTGGGCAGGGGCAGGCGGGCTGTCTCAGGAATGTAATGGGTGCAGTATGAGACTTATTCTAGAATACCTAGGTCAGCATACCAGCAGATTGTTGGAAAGGAGAATGCATTCAGAGTCAAAAAGTGAAGCTCAGGTTGGAGATATAAATGAAAGTCAGTTCTATGGAGAAGCAGGTGAAATCACAAAAAGTACAATTTAAGAGGGTCAAAGGAAGAACTTCTAAAAGACAGGAAGATAGACAGGAACAAGCAAAGGAAAGAAGAATAGTAAAAGAGGGACATTGACACAGTGAATATCACAAAAGCTAAGGAGGAGTTTCAAAAGAGAAGAGGAGGTCAGAGCTATGGTCAATTTTAAGTTACCAGTGTGAATGCCGAGTTGGAAGAGAAACTCACCATTATAGAATATTTCCACTCAGAGGCAATAGATAAAATAACCTCAATAGCATATATAATAGTAAACTACTGTAGGAGCACCTGGATGACTCATTTGGTTAAACGTCCGACTCTTGATTTCGGCTCAGGTCATGATCTCGTGGCCCATGAGATCAAGCCCTCTGGGCTCTGTGCTGACAGTGCATAGTCTGCTTAAGATTCTCTCTCCCTCCCTCTCTGCCCCTACCCCCACTCAAGTGGGCGCACATGCTATCTCAAAATAAATAACCATTAAAAAATAGTAAAATACTGTAAAATAATGAAAAAGTTTCAGTTTCGACAATTTATTTCTTTTGTTGTAATATAATGCATTTAGTTGTAAATTTATATACTCTTTTAGTAACTGTTGTGTTTAACAAGTTCACATAATTCCTGAAAATGTAATGATTGGTAACCGCAAGCCAGAAAGAGCCTGCTGCAGCAGCATTTCGGTGATCAAACTTAAAAATTCCCACATCTATTCAATCATTCGTTCACACTGATTTCATCTCTGCACTTTGCTAGGCACTGAGCTAGTTACTGAGAAGACAATGATAAATAAGACATAGGCTTTCCACCCGAGGATCTCAGGTTAATGGGATATACATACTTGCAAACAAACACCACAAACAAGCAGAAAAGGGTATATAGGTCTGACATGAGCACACAAGAGGGAGTAACCAGTCCAGCTCCATGAAAAATAAAAAGCCATACTCTTTTAGCATAGTTATAAAGACCTCTGTGAGCCGGTCTCTCCTTACCTCATCTCCCATACTGCTCTCCTTTGCATCCAGCTGAGAATGAAACATGATGATTAGAGTCACTGGCTGTACCGTCAGGTGGATGTGGGTTCAAATACACATTCCACCGCTTATCAGTATTCAGTGACTAAGTAATCTTTCTCTGCAAAAAGGGGGCTAATAATACCTACATCACAGGTTGTTGTGAAGACTGATGGAGATGATGTCTATAAAACATTTAGTGAGTACTCGATACCTAGCTTGCGATAAATTGTAGCAGGTGTTCTTATTTTATTCGTCCCCCACTAAGTTCAAATGAAAATGAAGTGCTTGCAGTTTTCTGAGCACAACATGCTTCTCGGGGACCTGTGCCTTTGCCTGGTGAATTGCTTCTCGCTCTTCAAAATTTAATGCAAACATCTGGTCTCCTCTGTCAAGAGTTAGTCATTCTCTGTGTCACCAGAAACCAGGAAAATACCTCACTGTGGCACCAATCACAGAATCACTTTGAACTGAGGATCCCTTGAGGCTAGGGACCATGTGTTATTCCTCTTGGTCTCTCCAGCACCCGACACAAAGTAGACACAAGATAAATGCTCGATTAGTGAGCATATTTAATAGGAAAAGATAAAAATTGAAATGAAGAAGGAAAGATTTCAGATTCTAGAGGCTTCATGTTTTTTAAATGTTCTTGCCATTTGATCAGCAATTCTAACTCTAGGAATTAATTAGGAAATAACCCTAATAAGAGAAAATGTATACATATAAAAGGGTTTTTTTTGTGCCATTACTTACAATTTCACAAACCGTAATAAAGGAAAGAAATTGAATATATAATAAAAGAATTATGATGAACATTGAAAATATTTGTGATTATAACCACTTGACAAAATATTGCTAAATCATTAAATATGACGGCTGTAATAGGTATACAATGACAAGAGAACATGCAAATGATATACACATATGTGAAAAAAGAAGAATGCAGGATTAAAAGTGTTACCTAAATGCACACAAGCACGCATGGGTGTGTACATACACACATAGAGAAAGGACTGGAGGGGGAAAAAAACTGGCAAACAGAGCTCGTTTTCGAGAACAGGATCGTAGGTGGTTAGTGATTTCTTTCCTTTATTGGGAAAGAGACCATTTCAAAATTTGTCTTTCACATGTCTATAAATAATATATTACTTTTACAAAGTTTTAAAATTTTGATGTGCCGTTCAACGTGTTTTCCGAAATTTCTCTGGGAACATTCAGCAGCCTAAGGGCAGGATCAGAGGAACCTCATCAGTGGACTTCCCCAGAAGTGAAGAGATGTGGGGATCCTAATGTAAGTGTCATAGGCTTGGCTCACAATGAGATCCAGTCTGTATAAGGAAGTATATAAAAACCAGAATAGGGTCGTGGTCTCAAAAAATGTGGTGAGAGAGGAGAATTTCAAAGCTCTCAATCTTGCAAATAAAGTCACTCTGAAAGCCAAGCTGACAAAAATGGATAGATTATTTGGTCTTACTTGAAGACACTTTTCTAATAGGCTAATCATCTGGCGTCCCAGCCCACAAGAGGTTAGAAGCAGTTAGTTGAAGGGGGAAGAGTAAGCCAGGTTGGATAGCTCAAACTGCTGGATACAGCTTCTCCAGCAATGAGAAATAGGAGGTGTCTCTGCAGAGGTGGGAGACACAAAGGCCCAGAAAGCATTGCAAACAAATGAGGACCTTAACAAGAGGAAACTGATGCTGACCCATGAATGGGCATGAAATACATCATCGTATCACAGTGTGGTATGAATTATACTATAGTAACTTGTACTTGAAACAATGATTCCCACACTATGAACATGAGCCCAATGTCTTCCTTTAAAAACTGTCAAAATCAATGAGGAAATGTATGTGAAAGCACTGTGTAATGTGTAAAATGCGGCACAATTGGTCAATTATTATTTCTAATATCCTCAGCATATGAAGATGGGGATACACACAATGCATTTTTAAATGCTTCTATCCAAGCCAATTAATTCTTTTAATTGGCACTTAACACATATAATTTTCATTTATCTGGAAATTTTATTTATGTATATATTTTATTTATGACTCATTTTCTAATACTGCTGAATAAAAAGGACATTATTGTCCTACTGGGATGATGTCTCATAACTTAGAACAAATGAGTTATTCAGATTCTTTCCAGAGCAAATTTTGAGAGAGAGAGAGAGAACACAATAGTTCAGGGTGTCTGGGGGAAGGGAAGCCGCAGATGTGGAACGAAGGAGAAAGAGGCAGTAGGGTTGTCTAAAATAAACTTTCCTTATTCTCCACTTTTGCTAAGTGTTGGCTAGTGACTCGCTGCCAGGCTGCATGCCAAATTCCAAAGGACAAGTAAATAAACAGTTAATGTGAGTTATTCTGCAAATTTGCACATGCCCACCCACACAAGCACTAAATTAAACTTTCTCCAGCTGAAGCCAGTACGCCAATTGCAAGTGAATAAGAATTGTTACCTATTCTTTCCTCCTTAGGTATCCTTTAGGGGACTCTGGCTATGGGGAACATTTTGGTTATCAAGCAAGCACATAGTTAATTTGAACCCTTTTTTGTAAGTCAGATCCCTCCCTGAATAGGCAACTTTACTTGTTGTCCTCAAGGAGAAGCTACAGACAGTGGTGTGGTCAGATTTATGCTTGCAGAAAAAACAAACCCAAATTCCCTGAAATGTCTTCACGTTGACCAGCTCAAACTGGATTTTATTGCTGTTTGATTTCCAGAGGGCCATGTGCCTGGCCGCCCCGGGGGAATAGACAGTGCTCAGAATGAATATTGAAATACCGAGTCATTATTTGCTCTGGGGGACTGCCAGCGCTGCCTGCTGCCTGGGTTTTAGGGGAGCCGAATAAAGGGTTCCTATTTTAAAGACCCAGAGTAAAAGAATTCTCTGTAATCCTTTCCAGAAAGAACAAAATGAAGCCACTGCAAACAGTATGAATCAGAATAATATGTATGATGAGAAAGAGCTTTTTTTTTTATTGTGACCAAAGAGCCAATGGTAGGTCCTGGGACGGGAACCATTCTAACTGGCCCCTTTACCTGTGCTACCCAGCACTTGTGTGCAGACGCAAGTGGTGAAAAATTAATGTCAAGGACAGATTTGAAAGGGGGCAGGGAATACGTTAGTGGTCCTACCAACGATTTTCAACTTCCTGTGTGAGCGGGTTGAGCAGAGGGGCGAAGGGGGAAGCTGATTGTGGATGCGTAAAGTATATGCCTCTCTTAAGGCTCACAGTATGTTAGCTGGTGCCCTCTGAGTGCCTCATTTATCACAGGCAGAGGCAGTTAGGCAACGGATCAGGGGAATGGGCTGAGGCTTCCCCAGGCACTTTCCTGAAGACTGGCAGCTCCAAAGGTCATCCCGCCAACATGGGAAGTAATTTCACAGGCTGCTGGTGATTCTGCCTTGGGTAGTGGTAGACAAAGTCGAGACCAATCATGATACTTGGGATCCCCCACTATGTAGGGATGAAGGAGACTGATTCTGTTGAATTCTGATTAGTTTGGGGGAGGAATGCAAGGAAAACTCATTTTCCCTTTAGAGGGAATGTGCTCATTGGAGGTAAATGGCCCTTACCTGAGGCAGGTCCCAAGCTCCTATTAGGGGTAAATATCCTGCTTTCCTTTCAGGGAGTAGTAGCATTTTTAATTATAAAAGCACCCCATAAAGCATTAAAAAATAATAATAAGGATGCCTCACCCAAACGCCTGCCCTTGTATGCTACAGCACACAGGGATGTGGGCCCCCGTTTGGATGGGACCAGACTGGAATGCTGGATCAGAGTTCCACATTCACCCTGGATAAAAGATGGGACCCTTGATTTGAGTGTAAGCCAACGCTGGAGTTTCCTGTAACCATGGCAACCAGATCAGCAGCACATATTAATGATAAGCAAAAACAACTGGCAGCTTGCCTAGGCATCATTTAGAAGCATTAGCTTCCCAAGGTGAGTGTTGCAAATAAAGAGTCTGCAGAACGATGGTTCTGGAACAGTCACAGTTCGGCAGTACGCCTTTGTTCCTGAGAAAAATCACTTCCCAGGCTGCCTCTGTGCTGGGGGTTTCCCCAGGGGTTGCAGATACAGAAGCGCTGTGTAAGAGCAGGAAGTGGAGCCCACTCCTGGGCTGATTTCTGGGATTCTCTGCCTCTCTCTCATCAGGTATGTTCCAATTATGGATACGTATTTCCCTCACCTAGCCTTTGATAATCCAGCTGTACTAGTCCACTGAGATGTTACAATGCTCACCATAACATCAGGGTAGTCCCTGACCCATCTACGGACAGGGTATTGGCTCCCCATGGAATATGTGGGGGCCCAGGAGTCCTACAAGGGGAGTTTCAGGTCCCTAATCACATTACGATAATCAGCGAAACATGTTGAACAGAATACAAGCGTTAGCTTCTGGAGACCTGAGTTCTAATCTAAGTTTGCTGTCTTATTTCCTGCATAACTTTGGGCAACTGGCCTCAGGTTCAGTTACTTATTCCATCTCTCAAATGAATATAATCAGTTTCCACATTAAGGATTTCACAGGACTAAATGAGATATTGTATTCCAGGGCATTTGTCTTCGCCATAAAAAATGACCACTTTCGGGGCGCCTGGGTGGCGCGGTCGGTTAGGCGTCCGACTTCAGCCAGGTCACGATCTCGCGGTCCGTGAGTTCGAGCCCCGCGTCAGGCTCTGGGCTGATGGCTCGGAGCCTGGAGCCTGTTTCCGATTCTGTGTCTCCCTCTCTCTCTGCCCCTCCCCCGTTCATGCTCTGTCTCTCTCTGTCCCAAAAATAAATAAAAAACGTTGAAAAAAAAAAAAATTAAAAAAAAAAAAATGACCACTTTCTTCTTTGCGCTCATAGCTCATTTAATATGTCTCCTATTAGACACCCTGCAGTCTAGTCCTTACTGATAGTTTTATGTAAGTCTATCTCATTAAATTGTGAGCTCCTTGAAGGCAGGAATACCTTTGATTAATTTCTTTGAGTCTCTAACCCTGAACCTAGTTCATTTGTACAGATTAGCACATTCACGTAATTCATATTATAAGGAGCTCAATAAATATATGTTGAACTCAATTTAACTGCCCTATTTGCCCCTCAACTACCACCTCCTCAGATTATCTGGATTGAGCACAGCTGGGCAGTTTGGGCAAGTGGGAATCTGAACCGGATTCCAATCAAGAGTTTGGATGGAGTTGAAGCAGCAAACCATAGGATTGGAGGAGTTGTATCTGCCATGACCTTCTGTACAGGCTGAGGGTGTATAGGCAGATTAAAACATTTGAGCCAGGTTTCTCCTGTCACTACTCCTCTTCTTACCTAGATGACTGCAGAGATGACCCTTTCACTAATCCCATTTGCCCAAATTTGTTTCTCTACTTCTAGACTCAGGGTGCTATCTCTTTAAGAAAAACTGTAGGAGGAGAAAGATTGGAAATGACTTTGGAGGTAATAAGTGCATTTGTATCTTCCCCTTAATACTTACTTTAATGTTATGAACTTTTAATGAAGATATCTGGCCTTTATTCCTCACAGGTGAGTAGCTTGAGCAGCGAGGCTAAGGGGGTAGCTCATTAGAGAATGTATTGGAAAGACTATTTGCAAACTTCAAAAGACTACACCAAGTTAAGCTGGTGTGATAAGGATAAAAATGAAGCATGGCTTCAGTTGCCTCTGCTCCATCTCTTTTAATTTAAAATATTTCTGAACTTGGATTCACATCCTGGAGACAGCTCCTAAGTCCAGCTGTCAGGAACATCACAGCTGAGTCAGGGTGTTCTGCGGGACATGCTCCCGTCCCCAGGATCTCCTCTCCCTGCACTGGGCCACCCATTAGTTGGACCTTTGCCTGTGTCATGCCAGTTATGCTCTCGAGCATAGGACAAATAGAAACCAAGTTTCTTTGGGCGTTCCTGGGGGCTAGACATTCTTGACTTTGCAATCATACGGTACTTCATTATCTTCTACGAGCATTGCTTTTTGTAGCCAGCGTTGCTCTAGGAAGTACCAAATGCCCTGGCTGAAAGTGAGTCCTGGAATCTTCCAGTACTAGCAGGGAAATTGATGCTTTAGTAGTAGCTGGCATTCCAAACTTACAAGACAAGAAATTCAATCTTTCAAAAACAGGGATCACAATAATAACAAACACTTCCACAGTACTAGATATGTGCCAGGCACCATCCTAAATTATTTCTGGTTACACATACTTAGTTAATTCATACTACAGCACTATGAGGTTGGTATTTTTATTAAACCCATTTTTATATATGATGAGGCTGGGGCACAGAGAAATCAATGCCCTGCCCAAGGTCGTACAGCTATGCAGTAGTGGTGCTAGCATTTGAATCCAAATAGTACGGTTTTGTCCTCTTAATTGTTAGGCTCTTCATTCACAGAAACACAGAAACAGGGCATGGGAAAGCAAAAGACTCAAGGTCCAAAATCTCATGATAACAGTAATTTCAACCATTTCCCCCTCATTAGGACTCTTTCCAGATGCAGTTTTGTCACTGAAGTGTTTTCTCCTACCATCTTTCTGGTGATGATGAGCAAGCAAATGGACAAAAGGAAAAAAAGAATCCTTCCTCTCCACTTTTCCTCTTCCCTTCCTTCCCATATTTATATAGTGAATTCTATGATTTCCTAGGAACTAACTTCAGAGTGGAATATGAACACAAATAATGTCCAAAAATAGATCACAAGCTACAGGTGGCAACAGACACATAAGTGGTAGGTCAAAGTATTAGGGTCGAAATATAAAGAGCATTGCTTTTTGCAGGAGCACTGTGGGGTTCCAGAAAGGCAGAAAGAGAAAGAAAGGAAACAAGGATTTGGGAAAAGTCCAGAAGTAGGCACTAACCCCAATAACGGAAAGTTCTTTTAATTCAGTAGTTGCTTCTACAGAATCTACTATAAATGTAGCATTCTATTTGCGGCCAAAAGAATATTAAAGATAATATGACCAGGTCCTTACCTCAAGATGTATACAGTCTTACTGAGGGGGTAAGTTATACCCACAAAATTATTAGAAGTCCATTATAAAGTGCCAAATGCACCATGTAGACAAATGCACTAGAAGGTGAAAGAAAGGGGCTATAAATATAGTCAGGGAGTCACAGAGAATTTCATGGAGATGGGACCTCACTGTAAGTGTTTTGTGTACTAACCTTATCATGGCTTCATCTTATTTATCTACCCTTCTTTTCCCTTAGTTGGAATTTCTGCTTTTTTTTTCATTTTGTTACATTTATTTTTATAAGCCCATTTAAATCTTTTTGATAAAAGGGTAAGCAAAATGAGGGAAGAAAAGAGGAGGGAAAAAGGAAGAAGGGAAGGACGAGAATCCCCATTAACCCTTGGACCTTATGCTCTAAGCTGTGCAGTCCAATCGCATATTATTATGTAGACACTACAGTAAAGCAGAAAGGTTAAGAACCGAACCTTAAGAGCTAAACTTCAGGGATTCAACTCTCACCTCTGCCACTCACAGGCATGTGACCGTGGACAAGTTACTTGTGTCTTGAAAAAGCCCTGAAAAGAGAAGTTTGAAACTATTTTCTATGTTGAGATTTTGAGAGTTTTTGTGTATTTTGCTTCTCTAGCCTCCCTATTTCATAAACCACTTTTGAGGCCTCATCTATGAAGTGGAAATAATAATACTTTCTTCAATAGGTACATTGGGAAGATAAAATGAGGTAATTACATTAAAATGTTTACGGCAGTCTCTACACATAATTATTATTCATTAGTCATTCAACAGTTATTTCCTCAACATTCAGTATATTCCAAGAACTGAGCTAAATCCTGGGAATATGTAAATAAACAATTTACAATCCCTACATTTAAATATTTCACAATCTAGCAGAAGAAACACTAAACAAATAATTAGCAGTATGTACAACCATATTTTCATGGTATACTTTTCTAGTGTAGCATACAAATGTATTAACTTTTTACAAGCCATACAATCACTGGCTACAATTGAGCTTGTGGTCAACTAAACCTACTGGATTTTGTCATAGGAATCATTGCTTATTGAAGTCTTCTCCTTCCTATACTATGCAATCAAATTTTTATGTGTTTTTTTTTCTTCTGCATAATATTTCATCTGCTTTAAGTATATTATTCCAACTCTTTTGGATGGGTTTAAAGCTAAGCATCATTGCATGCCATCACTCTCCCTCCCATTTTTGTCTTTGGTAGATTCAATGAGCATACCTTCCATATCTTCACTAGGTTTATTGAAGAGGACAAGGTCATGTACAGAGCCCCATGGCACCATGAAAGATATCCTTTCATGTTAATACCTAGTTATTAATCACCCTTTTGAAATGCAACCAATTATAAGTTTTACCTCACTGTGGGATCATTCAGTCCATGTTTTCCAGTTTTGCTCACCAGAATATGTAACTGAGGTGCCATATTGGGTAACAAACTATGGTGTTTTGTTAACTTTATTTAACATTTGTTTATTATTTTTGAGAGAGAGAGAGAGAGAGAGAGAGAGAGAGAGAGAGAGAGAAACAGAGCAGGGAAGGGGCAGAGAGAGAGGGAGACACAGAATTCAAAGCAGGCTCCAGGCTCTGAGCTGTCGGCACAGAGCCCTATGTGGGGCTCACAAACCACAAGCTCGTGACCTGAGCTAAAGTTGGCCATTCAACCAGCTGAGCCGCCCAGGTGCCCCTAGAGTATTTTGTTAAAGTCAAGAGACATTTACTCCCTGTATAGTACTCCCTGCTCTACTAGTTCAATAACACTATCAGAGAAGGAAAATAAATCCTTTTTCATGGTTCTTTCTGACTCCTGACAATCACCACCTTCTTTTCTAGTATTAAAATGCCTAATAGGGGGTGCCTGGGTGGCTCAGTCAGTTAAGCATCCAACTCTTGATTTTGGCTCAGGTCATGATCTCCCAGTCATGAGATGGAGCCCCGTGTCGGGCTCCAGGCTCAGTGTTCAGCCTGCTTAAGATTCTCTTCCTCTCACTCTGCCCCTCCCCAGCTCATGCTCTCTCTCTCTCTGTCTCTCAAATAATAAAAAATGAAATGAAATGAAATGAAATGAAATGAAATGAAATGAAATAAAATAAAATGCCTAATGATTATCCCATCTCTCCAAATCCCCATTCCCCCCACCCTTCTCACCTCCTAAATTTTGAGCTCTCCTAGGTCAGAACTTTTTGTCCATAGTGCCTAGCATAATTCCTGACATATAACAGACGATCAATAAATAGCTGTTGAATAAATGAATGAAACCATCTGTCCTACTTGGTTTTGGTTCAAGTTTTATCCAGGATATTTCTTTGCTAAATTGCAACAACTATTCCCTGCCAAGTATGTGATCACACTTTGGAATTTATTAAGTTATGGGTTATTAATAATAATAATAATAATAATTCCAGGCATTAACTTAAGAATGATGGTGTAATGTTAATGGATAACAAAAAAATATATAGAGCATGATTTCTGTTTTACTTTTGCCTTTGCAGGGAAAATTATCTCCATTTGAAAAGGATAGAATAAAATGGGTGAGGTAGATACAGAGATTATAGGAAATCATGTGCCTACTCCTAGTGAGTTCAAGTTCCCCAGTGGATTAAAACCAGGGAAGTCAGAAATTTTGCAGGCAAAATCACTGCCCATACTAGTGAACTCTAAAGTAGAGAAGGAGTTTTAGCAGCTATAAGAAGTAAAGGTAAATAGCACTCTAATTTTCTAAAGGGGAAATAAAGTGGATTAGTGATTTATTTATTTACTTATAGTCATTTAATTTAATTTTATTTATTCTCTTTGTCTAGATTTGGTTATTACTGTTATAAAGGTTATGTAATATTTTTAAAACTTTTTTTAATGTTTATTTATTTTTGAGAGACAGAAGACAGAGACAGAGCACAAGTGGGGGAGGGCCAGGGAGAGAGGGAGACACAGAATCTGAAGCAGGCTCCAGGCTCTGAGCTGTCAGCACACAGCCTGATGCAGGGCTTGAACTCCTGAACCATGAGATCATGAACTGAGCCAACATCAGACACTTAACCTACTGAGCCACCCAGGTGCCCTGGTTATGTAATATTTTTTACAGGTTATTTAATATTATAAAATGAGTTGGAAATTTTTTTCCTATTGTTTATTTTTCCCATTGTTTTGTTTTGAAGACTTTGTGTAAGACTAAAATAATCTGTTCCTTAGAGTTTGATGAAACTCTCATAAAATCATTACAAAATGTTTTTATCCTAGGAAGGCTGTTGATTACTGATGGAATTTTTTTTTAAGTTTATTTATTTATTTTGAGAGAGAGAGAGAGAGAGAGAGAGAGAGCAAGCATGAATGGGGAAGGGGCAGAGAGTAAAGGAGATAAAATCCCAAGTATGCCCCACACTGTCAGGGTGGAGCTCTACCCAGGGCTCAAACCCACAAACCTGTGTGATCATGACCTGAGAAGAAACCAAGAGTCAGACGCTTAACCAACTGAGCTACCCAGGAGTCCCCTGATGGATTTTTTTAAAATTATAGGACTATTTAGGTTTTCTATTTCTCCTTAAGGAGTATATCCATTTTGTATATGTTTAAATTTTGTGGGCAAAATGTAAATATATTATTCTCTACCTAAGTCTGCTGTATTGTATTATGAGCACTTTTCATTCCTAAGAGTTAGTATTACCTTTTTTCATGATCACTTTCACCAAAGTTGTGCCTATTAATTTTTGGCTATATTGATCTAAATGATGGTATATTTATTTTCTGTTTTCAAGTTTCTGCTTTTGTTATCTCATTGCTTTTATTTTATTTAGATTAATTCTGTTGTTCCTTTTCTAACTTAAATTTTATCCTTAGCTCATTAAATTTCACTTTCTTCTTTTTTGATAAAAGCATTTAAAACTATAAAATTATACCCACTTTTTTACCTATATCCCCCACATTTTGAATCATATTATTTTCATTACTATTTAGTTCTAAGTATTTTCTAAGTTTTTTTGGGGAAAGGTTAGCTTATACTTCAATTATACTGTAGACACATAATATAATTGGTGAACATGATCCCTTGATAGTTGAGGTTTGTTGTTTGGTTTTTGGTGCCTTTTTTTTTTTTTTTTTTTTTTGCCTGGAATGTGCTCAATATGTGTAAATTCTTCTTGTGTGCTTAAGAAAAACATAGTTGATCTTAATTATTTGTAGATTTCATATTTGTGAATTCACCTACTCACTAAAATTTTATTTGGAATGCCAAATTCAATACTTATGGTGCTTATGCATTCATTTATGGATACTCACATAGCAGTGAAAAATGGGAATTTCCCAATGTGCATGTTCTCAATTGAGGTCGAACAAGGTGACACCCTGCCTTTTTCTTTCAGCTCGCATACTCTCAAGAAGTGTCCTTTTCACAATCTGTTTAGTGTCACATTTTTGTATTTTTGTGCATTTTGAGGGTGATCCTTCTCTCTAACATGGCCTATGACCATGGTGCCAAAGTACTGTGTGGAGTCTCTAAGTACAAGAAAGCTGTCATGTGCCTTATGGAGAAAACACATGCATGAGACAAGCTTCACTCAGGTATGAGTTAGAATGCTTTTGGCATTGAGCTTAGTGTTAATGAGTCAACAGTTTACATTAAATAAGGTGTCTTTAAAAAGAATACATATAAAATAAGGTTATGTATTGTTGATCATTGTAAGCCTCTGATCACGATAAAAATGTCAGATCAGAGGCTTACAGGAACTTATCCTTGAATTTCTCCCTGGACCAATGATTCCAGTATTCACTAATTAAGTGTTGTTGAGGGTAGGTGGGTAGGGGCAAAATAGATACAGGGTTTTCATAGGTAAAACCTTCCAGTTATAACATAAATAAGTCATAGAGATGAAAAGTACAGCATAGGGAATATAATCAATAACATTTTATGGTGACAGATGGTGACAACACTTTCGTGGTGATCAGTGAGTAATGTATAAAATTGTCAAATCAATATGTTGCATACCTGAAACCTAATATAACATTGTATGTCAATTTTATTTCGATCTATATTTTTTAAATGGAAAAAAAGAGTTGTTGGGACATTATAGACCATAACTACCACCGATAACAAGAATCAACCATATATACTCACTAATTATTGGGTAAATATTTCTAAATATACCTATTAAATTTTTTAAAGGAATATGTAGCAATAGTGTCAAAAATATGGCAAATCTGGACAATAGCAGGCTATTTTACAAGGTCTCTTATAACTTGAGGAATAAGATTAAGGAAGCCCATAAGGAACCATTTAAATAATCATATTCAGAGAGGACTTATTAAGGGGCCAGCATCTTACTTACAAGGAGATTTCCAGTAGCTGGCTCTAGGGCAAAGGCCCTGACTGTCCCTTCGACACATTTATCATGGTAGAGGATACGTTCTTGGCAACCTCTTGAATCCTACCAGTTTTATATATTTTTTCATCTTCTTGACCTACCAAGTTAAATTCTACCACCATTCACTTTCTCCATGATGCCCTTCTTCATTCAAGACTGGCGACAGAGTAGGGGTGCCTGCATGGCTCAGTCAGTCATCGAGCTCTTGATTTTGAATCAGGTCATGATCTCATGGTTTGTGGGATCAAGCCCCAAGTCGAGCTCAAGGATGACCCTGCTTGGGATTCTCTTTCTGCCCCTTGCCTGCTCTCTCTCTCTCTGTCAAAATAATTAAATAAACATTAAAAAAAAAGACTGGATACAGAGTAAAATGCAGTTTCACTGTTCTTTTGTTATTTCTAGGGACTAGTACACAAATCCTCTTGTTTTAAGAGTTTTGAGTATTATTGCTATAAGGAAATACAAGATAAATTTGAGAAAGTTAACATGCTTTTCCAAAGAGCTAATAGTTACAGTCCCTAGTCTGTATTTAATTCATTTTGACTTAAAGATCATGATTCTGAACATCAAGCATAGGCCAGGCACTGTGCAAAGTGCCTCCAGGGACATGAAGAGAATAAAATTATTACACTGCCTTCAAGCAAGCTGAGGCTTCTTCCTTCACTGGAGCTGGTGATACCAGCCTGGGAGGCCAGCAGTCCTGGGGGCATTCCCCCAAGCCAATTTAGGAGTGTTGGCCTTTGTGAGTGCTTCAAGCTTCTGTGATTCTCATTACAAAGGATCTCAGCACAGTGAGAGAGCCGGCCCTGGGGCATTTCTTCAGCCCTATTTACCAACATATAGATGACCCAATACACCACACCACCACCACCATTACCACCAACAATAACAGTTTGTAGGTGATTTGAATCTAGAAGAAAACACAACTATATAAAATGAGAGTTAGGATGCAATCCCCAAATCCAAATGAAACAAAGTAATGTAGCCAGATGTCGACAGGGCAAGGGTAAAAATGGACAGTTTTGGTTATTTGATTGTGTCACCTTTGTACTAGTTTATCTTGTTTATTCTTAGAAATAATTGAAAACTATACTGGGGGCTGAAGAAGGAAGGAATGGGGAGTTACTATTTAACGGGTATAGAGTCTCAGTTTTGCAAGTTGAAAGAGTTCTGGAGATGGATGGGGATGATGTTTGCACAGCAATAAAATAAATGCACTTAATACCATTAAACTATACACTTAAAAATGGTTAAGTTGGTAAATTTTATGGTATATGTATTTTACCACAAAAAAAAATTTAAAGGAAGAAAACTATACCAAATGTTGAGGACAAGGCAAATACATAATTTTCAAATTTCATTTCCACTGCATAGGATTCTGTCCTCCACTTCCTAATCCTCTCTATGTACACTCTCTAGGTGGTCCCATCTAGTCCCAAATGCTTTAAGATAAAGACTTTGACATTTCTAGCCCGAGTTCAGGAATTCTTAAACTTTGGTGCCTTGAACCTCTTTGATGAAGCCTAGGAACCCCTTCACAGGATAACATTTTTAAATGTATAAAATAAAATTACGGAGTATTGCAAAAAAATAAGTTTTACTGAAACCCAGTTAGCAGATATAAAAAATACCTATGATATTTTAATAAAAGGTACTGTTTTTTTAACTGAGTAATATGATATAGCAGAGGGCCTAGTAACCACCATCTTTTTGGTGCCATAGTGAGTGTAAACAATATTCAAGATATGTTTAACAGTAATAAGATATGAAAATATCTCATTTGTACTGGTGAATATATCACAAGTATTGTTAATATTACTATGGTTTATTGCCTACAATCATAATTGGGGAAATACTAAATTTCAATTAAAAATATTCAATAAGACAGAAGATAAATCATGACATAGTGCAATTTGCCCCAGGGAAACAAGACTGGTTTACTGTTGAAAGAAGCAGTAAGTATAATTTACCACATAAAAGATAAAGGAGGAAATGATGTGATCATCTCAAAAGATGAAAAAAAGAAAAACCAAGCATTTGACAAAATGTAATACCTATTCATGACTTTAAAACCTTTTTCAAACTAGAAATAGAAAGAAATTTTCTCAATCTGATAAGGGGCATCTATGAAACAATCGACAAATAACATCAGAAAAAATGATGAAATTTCAAACCCTTTCTTCCCATGTTCAGGGTGAAATAAAGCATGTTTGTTTTCACCACTTTTCATTCAACCTTCTTTTAGAGATCCTAGCCAGTGAAATAGGCAATAAAATAAATAAAAGGCATAAATGTTAAAAATGAAGGCATATAACTTAATTCGTACGTGACTGAGCATATAGACAATCCAAAGAAATCCTAAAACTAGCCACCAAAACTGATGACTAAATTCGGCAATGTCACAGTATGCAAGGTCAAAACACAAAAACCAATTGTATTTCTATATAGTAGCAGCCATTAGTTTAAAAGAGATAAAAAAAATTATACCACTTACAGTCGCACAAAAAATGAAATGCTTAGAAATAAATTTAACAAAATATAAGACTTGAAGAATAAAAACTGTAACATAAAAACCACATGTTGTAGAAGGAAGCTGGGAGGATGGCAGAGTAGGAGACGCTAAACTCACCTCCTCCCTTGGCTACAACTAGATAACACTTACATCAGCATAAATACAACCCAGAATCCAACCCAAAGACTGGCAGAACAAACTCTACGACTAAAGGTAGAAAAGAGGCCACATCCAAGAGGGTCTGAAGGGCAAAGACACAGCAGGGGAGCTAAAAGGGCCCCAGCTGTCTGTGGCCAGGAGACAGCCTGGGGGCACGGAGAGGAGAGATAAACAGACAATTACTCAGGGAGCCCAAACCTGTGCACCGGAAGATACACCACCAAAACATTTGGCTTTGAATGCAAAAGGGGGCAAATGTCACCATTTCTGATGACCAGTGAGTCCTAAAGCTTGGAATTTAAAAAATCAGAGGGCTGCCCTGGGAGAGCCCAGGGGGCATTTGGAAGCTGAGTCCCCACTCTTAAAGAGACAGCATGACAAACAGCCCATGGAGACCCAGCAAAAAAGTAGAAGTTTGAAAAGTGCCTGGGGTGTACAGCAGGCACAGGTATTTACTCATCTCAGAGCATGTTCCCAGAGGCGGGTATCCCAGGGAGACCCTCCAGAAACACAGGAGCTAGCAGGTGCCACTTCCTCGCCACCCGCCTCAGCATAAACAGCCAGCCACCTGCGGAACCAGCACAGTGCAGACACTACCTAATTTGCTTACACCACACTCCATCCCGCTTCAGCAGATCTGCCCTTTCCAATCACCCTTGCCTCAGTCCCAGAGCGGCACATCCCCTCCCCCAGAAGACCTGCCTAGACATGGCCAAAACTGTGTCCCCTCCGGCCTGCATTTTGTGGGGCATCGATCGGTCCGGGCGCAGCAGAGGCTGCTGAGGCACCCCTTGTTAAAAGCGCACACCTGGCCCGTGTAGCCCCAGGCCTGGCTGCAGCAGCAGGTCTCATCTCACAAGCAGACCAGCACGCCCTTTGGTAAAGCTGCACACACCACCCTGGCCAGGGACCAAACGCTGCCCACGACGGGCAAGAAGAGCCACTGCAGACAACTAGACTGAAGAGAAAAGCGGCCAGGACACACTAGCAGGGCACGTGCAACACACACAGCAGACACCCCCTGAAGTGCCAGGTCCCGCAGGGGACACAAAACAAAGGGCACTACAAGACCTCTTCTTCATAGGGCCATTACCTTCAAGAGCGGGAGACAGAGCTGACTTTCCTACCTACCTACAGAGATGCAGACGGTTAGACAAATTGAGGAGACAGGGGAACAAGTCCAAAATGAAAGAACAGGACAAAACCACAGCAAGAGATCTAAACAAAACAGATGTAAGTAATATGACTGATAGAGAATTGAAAGTAATGATCATAAAAATACTCACTGAACTTGAGAAAAGAGTGGAAAACATGAGTGAGACCCTTAACAAAGAGATAAAAAAGAACCAATAAGAGATGAAGAACACAATAAATGAAATTAATAATACACTCGATTAGGGGCGCCTGGGTAGCTCAGTTGGTTAAGCGACCAACTTCAGCTCAGGTCATGATCCCATGGTTTGTGAGTTTGAGCCCCGCATTGGGCTCTGCACTGACAGCTCAGAGCCTGGAGCCCGTTTTGGATTGTGTGTTTCCCTCTCTCTCTGCCCCTCCCCCTGCTCATGCTCTGTCTCTTTCCTTCAAAAATAAATAAACATTAACAAAAATTAAAAACAAAAATAAATATACACTCAATAGAAAAAAGAGCAGGCTACAGGAAGCAGAGGAACAAATTAATCACTTAGAAGACAGAGTAATAGAAAGTAATCAAGCTGAACAAAAGAGAGAAAAAAGAATTATGCAAAATGAGAATAATTTAGGGAGCTCAGTAATCCCATCAAGTGTAGTAACATTCACATTACAGGGATTCCAGAAGAAGAGTGAGAAAAGGGGGCAGAAGAAATTATTTGAAGAAATAATAGCTGCAGACTTTCCTAATCTGGGGAAGGGAACAGATATCCACATCTAGGAGGCACAGAGATCCTCCAATAAAATCAACCCAAAGACGTCCACACCAAGACACATAGTAATTAAAATGGCAAAAAGTAGTGATAAAGAAAAAACATTAAAAGCAGAAAGAGAAGAAAACAATTACATACAAGGGGAAACCCCTAAGGCTATCAGCAGATTTTTCATCAAAAATTTTGCAAGCCAGATGGGAGTGGAAATGACATATTTAAAGTGCTGAAACAGAAAAATCTGCAGCCAAGAACACTCTATCTAGCAAGGCTATCATTCAGAATAGAAGTAGAGATAAAGTGTTTCTTAAACAAATAAAAACTAAAGGAGTTCATAGACTAAACTAAATCTACAAGAAATGTTAGAGAGAATTCCTTTGGTGGAAAGGAAAGACGATAAATAAGAGTATAAAAAGTAGTAAACACAGAAGCAGTAAAAATAAGTATATGTGTAAATAAGTCAAGGGATTCACAAAATAAAAAGATAAAATGTAACACCATACACCTAAAATGTGGGGAGGAGAGGAGTAAAGAATGAGTTCAAACTTAAGTGACATCAACTTCATATAGACTGCTATATACAGAAGGTGTTATATACAAACCAAATGGTAACCACAAATCAAAAACCAGTAATAGACATGCAAAGAATAAAGAGAAAGGAATCCAAGTATATCACTAAAGAAAGCCAGCAAACCATGAAAGAGAGAAAGAGAAAAAAGTATCAGAGAAAAACTACAAAAACAACCATAAAACAAGTAACAAAATGGCAATAAATGCGTATCTTTCAATAGTGACTATGAACGTCGCTGGACTAAATGTTCCAATTAAAAGACATGGGGTGACAGAATGGATTAAAAAAAAACCCATCTATATGCTGCCTGCAAGAGATGCATCTCAGACCAAAAGACACCTGCAGATCAAAAGTGGGGGGGGGGTGGAGAAACTTTGTCATGTAAATGGATGTCAAAAGAGAGCCAGGATACCAATACTTATATCAGACAAAGTAAACTTTAAAACAAATACTGTAACAAGAGACAATGAATGACACTTATAATAGTAAAGGGGACAATCCAACAAGAAGATGTAACAACTGTAAATATTTATGCACCCAACACAGAACACCAAAATACAAAAAATAGATAAAAACAAACATGAAGGAACAAATCGCTAATAATATAATAATAATAGGGGACCTTAACATCCCACTTACATCAACAGGTAGATCATCTAGGCAAAAAATTGACAAAGAGTGGCCATGAATGATACACTGGACCAGACAGATTTAACAGATGTAGTCAGAACATCCCACCCTAAAGAATGTGGAATACACATTCTTTTCAAGAGCACATGGAAAATTCTCCAGAACAGATCACATAGTAGGCCACAAAATAAGTGTCAACAAAGTGAAAAAGATCAAAGTTATACCATGCATCTTTTCTGTGCATTATGTCATGAAACTAGACATCAACCACAAGAAAAAAATCTGGAAAGAGCATAAATACATGGAGGTTAAATAACATGCTACTAAACAATGAATAGGTCAACTAAGAAATCAAAAAAGGAATAAAAAATTACATGGAAACAAATGAAAATGAAAACACAGCAGTCCAAAATCTTTGGGATGCAGCAAAAGTGATTCTAAGAGGGAAGTTTAGAGTAATACAGTCCTACATCAAGAAGGAAGAAAAATCTCAAATAAACAGTCTAACATTACACCTAATGGAGCTAGAAAAAACAGCAACGAACAAAACCCAAACCCAGCAAAAGGAAGGAAATAATAAAGAGTAGAGCAGAAATAAATGATACAGAAACAAACAAACAAAAAACAATAGAACAGGTCAATGAAACCATGAGCTAGTTCTTTGAAAAGATCAGCAAAATTGATAAACTTCTATCCAGACTCATAAAAAAAAAGACAGGACTCAAGTAAACAAAATTACTAACAAGAGAGTACTAATAGTAGCCACCACCACAGAAATATAAATAATTGTAAGAGAATATTGTGAAAAACTATAAGCCAACAAATGAGACAACCTAGAAGAAATGGATGAATTCCTAGAAACATATGACCTACCAAACTGAAGCAGAAAGAAATAGAAAATTTGAACAGAATGATAACCAGCAAAGAAGTGAGTCAGTTAAAAAAAACAAAAAAACAAAAACACCTCAACAAACAAAAGTCCAGGACTAGATGGCTTCACAGGTGAATTCTACCAAACATTCAAAGAAGAGCTAGTACCTATTCTTCTCCAACTATTTAAAAAAATAGAAAAGGAAGAAAAACTTCCAAATTCATTCTATGAGTGCAGTACAACCCTGATACCAAAACCAGGTAAAGACACCACTACAAAAGAGAACTACAGGTCAATACTCCTGACGATCATAGATGCAAAAATCCTCAACAAAATCCTAGCAAAACAAATCCAATAATACATTTAAATAATCATCCACCACGCTCAAGTGGGATTTATTCCTACAAGTGTGGTTCAATATTTGCATATCAATCAACGTGATACATCATATCAATAAGAGAAAAGATAAGAACAATATGATCATTTCAATAAAAGCCAAGGGGCGCCTGGGTGGCTCGGTCGGTTAAGCGTCTGACTTCGGCTCAGGTCATAATCTCACGGTCCGTGAGTTCGAGCCCCGCGTCGGGCTCTGTGCTGACAGCTCAGAGCCTGGAGCCTGTTTCAGATTCTGTGTCTCCCTCTCTCTCTGCTCCTCCCCTGTTCATGCTCTGTCTCTCTCTGTCTCAAAAATAAATAAATGTTAAAAAAAAAAAAATTTTTTTTTTAAATAAAAAAAAATAAATAAAAGCCAAAAAAAACATTTGACAAAGTACAACATTCATTCACAATGAAAATCCTCAACAAAGTAGGCTTATAGGGAACATACCTCAACATAATAAAGGCCATATATGAAAAACCCATAACTAACATAATCCTTAGAGGGGGAAAAACTGAGGGCTTTTCCCCCAATATCAGAAAGAAGACACAGATGTCCACTCTCACCACTTTTATTCCATATAGTACTGGAAGTCCTAGCCATAGCAATCAGACAACAAAAAGAAATAAAAAGCATCTAACTTGGTAAGGAAGAAGTAAAACTTTCACTATTGCAGATGGCATGATACTCTGTATAGAAAACCTAAAAGACTCCACCAAAAAACTGCTAGAACCAATATATGAATTCAGTAAGTCGCAGGATACAAAATCAATGTACAGAAATCTGTTTCATTTGTATACACCAATAATGAAGCAGCAGAAAGAGAAATTAAGAAAACATTTACAATTATACCAAAAATAAGATACCTAGGAATAAACCTAACCAAAGAGATGAAAGACCTGTACTCTGAAAACTAATAAAACACTGATGAATGATACTGAAGACAACACAAAGAAATGGAAAGACATTCCATGCTCATGGATTGGAAGAACAAATATTGTTGAAATGTCTGTACTACCCAAAGCAATCTACACATTTAATGCAATCCTTATCAAAATACCAACAGCATTTTTCACAAAACTAGAACAAACAATCCTAAAAGTTGTATGGAACCACAAAAGACACTGGGTAGCCAAAGCAATCTTGAAAAAGAAGAACAAAACTGGAGTTATCACAATTTCGTATTTCAAGACATATTACAAAGCTTGTAGTAATCAAAACAGTATGGTACTGGCACAAAAATAGACACATAGATTGGGAGAACAAAATAGAAAATCCAGAAATAAAACCACAATTATATGGTCAATTAATCCTTCAACAAGGGAGAAAAGAATATGCAATGGGAAAAACAAAGTCTCTTCAAGAAATGGTGCTTAGAAAACTGGACAGCAAGGTATAAAAGAATAAAACTGGACCACTTTCTTATACCATGCATGGAAATAAACTCAAAATGGATGAAGGAATTAAGGAACCAAATGTGAGTCATGAAAACATAAAAAGCCTAGAAGAGATCACAGGCAAATAATTTCTCTGACACAAGCTGTAGCAACATTTTTCTAGATATGTTTCCTGAGGCAAGGGAAACAAAAGCAAAAATATTGGGACTACATCAAAATAAAAAGCTTCTGCACAGAAAAGGAAGTAATCAACAAAACTAAAAGGCAACCTATGGAATGGAAGAAGATATTTGCAAATGATATACTAATAAAGGGTTAGTATCCAAAGTATATAAAGAAATTGTGCAATTCAACACCAAAAAAAAAAAAAAAAAACCCAAATAATCCAATTAAAAAGTGGTCAGAAGACATGAGCAGACATTTCTCCAAAGATGACATCCAAATGACCAACAGACACACGAAAAGACGTTCAAAATCACTCATCATCAGAAAATGCAAATCAAAACTATAGTGAGGTATCACCTCACACCTGTCAGAATGACTAAAAAACACAAGAAACAACAAGTGCTTCCCAGGATGTGGAGAGAAACGAACACTTTAGCACTGTTGGTGGGAATGCAAACTGGCATAGCCACTCTGGAAAACAGTATGGAGGTTACTCAAAAAGTTAAAAACAGAACTACCTAGTAATCACACTACTATTTACCCAAAAAGTATAAAAACTCTAATCTAAAGAGATACATGCACCCTGATGTTTATAGCAGCATTATCAACAATAGCCAAATTATGGAAAGAGCCCTAATGCCCGTTGACTAATGAATAGGATAAAGAAGATGCAGTATATATATATATATATATATATATATATATATATATATATTATATAAGTAATATTATTCAGCCTAAAAAAGAATGAAATATTGCCATTTGCAACAACATGGATGAAGCCAGAGAGCATAATGCTAAGTGAAATAAATCAGAGAAATACAAATACCATATGATTTCACTCATATGTGGAATTTAAGAACCAAAACAAAGGTTAGAAAAAATAAAAGAAGGGAGAGAAAGTAACAAACCAAGAAACAGACTCTTTTTTTAAATTTTTTTTTTAACATTTATTTATTTTTGAGACAGAGAGAGACAGAGCACGAACGGGGGAGGGTCAGAGAGAGGGAGACACAGAATCCGAAACAGGCTCCAGGCTCTGAGCTGTCAGCCCAGAGCCCGATGCGGGGCTCGAACTCACGGACCGCGAGATCATGACCTGAGCCGAAGTCGGATGCCCAACCGACTGAGCCACCCAGGCGCCCCAAGAAACAGACTCTTGACCATAGAGAACAAACTGATGGTTACCAGAGGGGAGGGGAGTGGGGGATGGGTGAAATAGGTGAAGGGGATTTAAGAGCACACTTCTCATGATGTACACTGAGTAATGTACAGAATTGTTGAAACACTATATTGTGCACCTGAAAGTAATATAACACTGTATGTTAACTATACTGAAATTGAAAAAAAAATAAATAAATAAACAACTACATGTTCCGGGAAAAAATTAAATAAGACCCAAATAAAGGTAAAGAAACACCATGTTCATGGATTGCAAGAATTAAGATTATTAAAAGATTAATTCTAGTCTCCTTAAGTGATCTATAGGTCCAATGCAACTGGAATTAAAATCCAGGCAGGGTTTGTTTATTTGTTAGAAAATGAAAATCTAGGGGTGCCTGGTTGGCTCAGTCAGTTGAGCGTCTGACTTTGGCTCAGGTCACGATCTGATGGTTTGTGGGTTCAAGCCTCGCGTCAGGCTCTGTGCTGACAGCTCAGAGCCTGGAGCCTGTTTTGGATTCTGTGTCTCCCTCTCTCTCTGTCCCTCCCCTGATCACACTCTTGTCTCTCTCTCTCTCTCAAAATAAATAAACATAAAAAAAAGAAAATGAAAATCTAATTCTTAAATTTTGTGGAAATTCAATGGACTTAGTATAGTCAAAGAAATCTGGAAAATAATCAACATTGAAAGGTTTATCTATAAGATTTCAAGACTTACTATAAAGACATGGTAGTCAATACAGTGTTCTACTGGCATAAAGATAGAGAAATAGATCAATGTAACAAATTAAAGAATCCAGAAATAGGCCCACATATATAATAATAATTGATTTTTAGCAAAAATATTAATGCAGTTTAAATGGGGAAAATCTTCCATACGATCGGATAACCATATATTAAAAAACAAATACGGGGGAACCTGGGTAGCTCAGTCAGTTGAACGACTAACTTCAGCTCAGGTCATGATCTCACGGTTCATGAGTTCAAGCCCCCCATGTGGCTCACTGCTGTCAGTGCAGAGCCCACTTCGGATCCTCTGTCCCCCCTCTCTACCCCTCCCCAACTTGTGCTCTCTCAAAAATAAACATTAAAAAAAAATACAACCTCAATTCCTCTACCTTACACTACATACAGAATTAATTGGAGATAGATCATACACCTAAATCTAAAAGCTAAAACTACAAAGCTTCCAGAAGAAAACATAGGAGATTATTTTTTCAACTTCATGCAAACAGATTTCTCTTTTTTTAATTAATTTATTTATTCTTGAGAAAGGGAGAGAGAGCAGGGGAGGGGCAGAGAGAGAGAGAATCCCAAACAGGCTGCATGCTGTCAGCATAGAGCCCAACTCTGGGCTCGAACTCATGAACCATGAGATCATGACCTGAGCCAAAAGCAAGAGTCAGATGCTCAACCAACTGAGCCACCCAGGCACCCTGATATAAACAGATTTCTTAAACAGATTTCTTAGTTAATGCAAAAGCACTAACTGTAACAAAACTTTAAAAAAAAAAAAAAAACTTCATGAAAATACAAAACTTTTGCTCTAAAGAAACATCATTAGATTATTTTAAAATAAGCATATACTTCAGCTGATATATATATAACATTATATATATATATGTGTGTGTGTGTGTGTGTGTATAAGACTTTTATCCAGAGCATGTAAAAACTGGTACAAATCAATAACAAAAGATAACCCAAATTTAAAACATACAAAAAATTTTACTAGATGCCATGTCACAAAAGAAGGTTTATAAGTGATCTTTAATTTCATGTGTCCACTTGACTGGGCCATGGGATGCCCAAATATTTGGTTGAACATTATTCTAGGCATTTCTGTGAAGGTGGTTTTGGATGAGAATAACATCGAAACGTATAGTCTACGTAAAGCAAGTTGCCCTCCCTGATGTAGGTACACCTCCTTCAATCCATACAGAAATCTCATATGGAGGAGATAGAGATTTACATTCACTTTTGGCAACTGATAAACAGGTGGTACAACTGAGAGAAAGAAGGGGAACAGTATAATGGGGAAGAGGAAGAGTCCCACTTAAATGTGTTGTATTTGAGTGTATGCCTCAAGGAAATCTAGTTACAATAATATATTTAATGGAAAACATCTAAATTGAGTGGGCAGAGTCAGCCCTTCAGTGATCCTCGTTCATAGATTTTTCTTACACAAGTCCTATGAAGTCACAAAGAGTGAGTTTCACCAGACTACAAATGGAATGATAATAGAATGTCAGAGTTTCTTCTCTTCATCGTTCCCACTCCAGATTTGAGGCCTGTTAGCAGGAATGCTCTGAGAGATGATCAATCGTTATAACATTTTCTGTTCTTTCAAAAAGTCAAGTGGGCTGGTACTATTTGTACAATCTACCAGGTAGAGAGACTTAGAAAATGAGTAAGAAAATCTTTACCATACTAGACCATTGCTTCAAAGGATTCTTAAAAAAAGTATTTCTCTGGGGGCTCCTGCGTGGCTCAGTCAGTTAAGCATCCAACTCTTGATTTCAGCTCAGATCACGGTCAGTCAGGAGATCAAGCCCCGTGTCGGGCTCTGAGCTAAAGCATGGAGTCTGTTTGGGATTCTCTCTCTCTCCCTCTCTCTCTCTCTCAAAAAAAAATTTTTTTCTGAAGTCAAGGTAGAATATCTTTATTTGGCAGAGAAAAAAAAATAGACTTTTCAATAGTATACAGCTATCAGAGGCATCCAAACCAGATCAGTCTATGTGAAAATGACTCCATAAGACAATTCAATCAAGTCAGTGTATTCTGGTATGAATTACTTTCCTCATTCCACCCACAGTTTGGGAATTAAATTTCAAAAAAGTTAATTTAATTTAAAAAAATAAATAAAATTTTAAAAAATTTAATTATGCTGAGCCCCTCTTTCATATGTTCTTTTAGGACATTAAGCTATTTATCTGCAATAGATTTCCTTCCTTAGGAAAGGTGGCCACAGTAGTTACAAAAGTTATTCTAATCAATTTGCACAACACACTGTATAGGTGGTATAAGAACTTGGGTGAGTTTCTTCTCCATCATAAGGTATTTCTATCGAATGCAGTGAAAGGCCTAATGTTTTTCTACCTCCCAGTCCTAGGTAAGTCCTTCACATACTTCTCAGAGATTTGGTAAATCTAAATTTTTTGCATACAATTTATCGTTTTTTCTTTTCCTTTCCTTCCCTTCTCTTCTTTCCTTTCTTCCTCCTTCCCTCCTCTTCTCTCTCTCTCTCTCCCTCCCTCCCTCCCGCCCTCCCTCCTTCCACCCCCCTCTCTCTCCCTGTCTTTCCCAAACACAGATCTGGATGTTTGAAGGTCAGCAAGTTGACTATGACAGTTAATGCAATGTGATTGTGTGGGCCAGGGAGACACTTGTCTCCAATTCTGCGTCTGTGCCTGCGTAAATAAGACACAACACAAATGTGTAAAAGCATCAGCCAATAAAATGCTTAAATTCAGAATTCCCCCAATTTCTCTAGTTGTATTTCATTAGCATTTGGGAAGAGTATTAATATTTTGTTAAGCTAAGCCCTACTGCTATTCTTGCCAAGATAACATAAAAATGCAGCATCAGCTGTAATTTTATCTTGTCCCCCCTTGATATCCCCCTACAGAGCAACAGTACGCCTTTAGCAACGCAGTCTGTGATACACTGGAGAGATCTTTACTCGGTGTTTTCCTTCTAGAAAGCATCATATTCTCACCTTGTCCTTGGATCCAGTGTAGTTGGTGCCTCATGTTTCCTCTTAACCAAAAGACTTAGAAAGATGTATCACACGCTCCTCAGAGAACCAATATGTATTTCTCTCCCTTCCCTGCCACACACAGTGTGCAAACAAAAGACTGATCGCCTGACCTGATGGGGCTAGCCCTTAAGCAATGCCACATGCTTAAACCACATTTCTGCAAACTTTAATTGCCTAAAAACCCCATTAAACATTTATGTGCACTTTATTCCCTTCCATTCCTTGCTGATTACTAAAGCATTTCTGTGTGTCAACATAAGCATATTCTTTTCTCTTCACTCTCCTCTTCCTGCTCCGTTCTGAGTTATGGCATCATTCAGTAATTTAAGATCGAAATATTTTATCACGGAAACTATGAAAACAGCTTTCAGTGCCTTAATGATCAGCTCACACAGAAAAGAAAACTCTTCTCAAATTGAATTTACAGGGCACTGAATTCCTATTGTTTCACTCTTATTTGCATAGTCTCTGGTTTATAAGGCCTTTTTTGCATGGCTTGGGAAAGATGAATGGAAAATCCATTTCTCCACTCCCTTCTTCTCTGTCCTCTCAGGAAAGGTCAGTGCCTGTCACAAAGTTTAGAGAGTCAGGAAATTCCAGAATTAACCCAAGGCTCCCACCTTAGAGCAAAGGTTCAGGGAATCTCATGTCTGAACTAAACTGAAGAGAACAATAGATACCACTTCTGTGGTGCTTTACATGGTTTGACATGCTTTTACCTACATCTCATACCCGCCAAGCCAGCAAACCCTTGAGTAAGTGTTAAATGTGTCTAAATTGAAGTTCAGAGTTTACTCATATTTACACAGTTGGGAAGCGGAGCCAGGAAACAAACTTAGATCCCTGGCTCCAGATGGAATTTCTCCGCTTAATTCCATACTTTGTGCTAATGGTTCTTAAAGGAAGTACCAGAAGCAAATTCATACATTTAGGTAAGGTTTTTTAATTGACATATAATTGACATATAAAATTAGTGTCAGGTGTACAACATAAGGATTCTATATGTGTGTGTATTGCAAAACGGTCACCACAATAAGTGTAGTTAATATCCATCACCACACAATTATAATTTTTTTCTTGTGATGAGCATTGTTAGGACCTATGACAGTCTTAGCAACTTTCAAATATACATTATAGTATTATTAACTGTAATCACCATGCATTACAGCCCCAGGATTTAATATTTTACAACTGGAAGTTTGTACTTTTTGGCCATCTTCACCCATCTTAGATGTTTCTTTACTTTCTATTTTTAAGAATAAATTAGTTTCCACTTTAAATACAATGCTAGGTAGTCGAGTTATGGGATGTTCACATTGTGCATGAAAATGCCAGGAGGAACACCTGGGTGGTTCAGTGGGTTGAACATCCGACTTCGGCTCAGGTCATGATCTCGTGGTTCATGGGTTCAAACCCTGAGTGGGGTTCTCTGCTGTCTGCACAGAGCCTGGAGCCTGCTTCGATCCTCTGTCCCCTTCACTCTCTGTCCCTCCCCCACTTGCTCTCTCTCTCTTCTCTCTCTCTCTCTTAAAAAATAAGTAAACATTTTTTTAAAATGCCAGAAACATAAAGTGAGCACAAAAAATAATGTAAATATGCTTGGGAGATTAAAATATTTTTATGGAGCAGCTACTTGCTCTTCCCTGGATAAATATTGCAGGTCTTCCTGATTCTCTTGGAATAAAACAGCTTTTAGGATTCATACTTTAAATAATCCACTATAAAAGGTTCCTTCAAATAGCTATTCCATAAAATGATTTGTTAACCCAACCTAGGCATAAAAGGAACGAAGAGAACAGATTCAGGATTAAGTGCTATTTAAGTGTTCCTTACCCAGAGACAGATACATTTGCAAAGCTATAATCCTAGACCAGTGGCCTCCCTGAATCACCCAGTCAACATTTACTATTCTAGGAAATTAGTTCAATTGTAACATTACCCTAAATATGGTACAGTTAACGTATACACAAAAGACCCCTACTAATATTATCAAACACAGTGAACACATTCTTAAACTAATTATAAATTACTTTTTGCCTCATTTGTGGTTTGTGATTATCTACATTTTGGATCTGTTACTTGATAATCTAAAACATACTATTTTGCTTGAGGAACTTTTTTAAAAGGGTGTCTTGTGTTTGTAAATTTTCAGAGGAGCATCTATGGATTTTTTTTCATCCATGATTCCATGATTCTCACAGGGCATACCATTCCATCTAAGAAACTAAAAGCTCAGTTCAAAGCATGATAGAAGCTTCTGTCCACAGCCTACTACCTCAGAATGTGAGTTCATAACACAGTAGAATAAAATCAAGGCATAAGTTACTAACTGACAATGTGGTCTATTACACAAAAATAAAACCTATATTAATTGAGTTGCTCATCCCTGAAGTGTTACATACTTCTGCACACATATCAAATACTTCTTTTCACATAACCCACGCCAAAGCAATTGCTCCTTCAAGGTTTTCTGTTTTCTAATTCACGAACACAAGTATTTGGCGATTGCTTCATAGAATCATATTGTAAAACATCTCCACATGTGACCATCTCACAGTAACTCCATAACTGGGAACTTTCATTCTAAAGCAATATATATATAGATATATATATATAGACATAGATATATAGACATATAGATATAGATATAGATATAGATCCTTAGAAAAAAAAAAAGAAGAAAAAACAAAGAAAAGAAAGGACAAGTAAGGAACTATCTTAACAGGCAGAGAAACTAGAGCTTATAGACTTGTTTTGTTTTCCTCAGGAAAACTTTGTTTCCAGGCGAAGGAATTCAGTAGAACAATAGTATTTAGTTATATTGTGAGAATCTCACCACTCTTGGCCCTGCTCTAATTTCTTTGGCTTCTGAAGCACATCTGGAACATAAGCTCTGTAGCCACAAAGTTCAGTTCTGATCTTGAATTAAAAATTGCCAAGGGCATGTTTACTAGATCATAAAATCGAGTTAAGTGAGTCATAGGAATCAGGACTTCTCTATACAGCATGTTTTCCAAGAAAAGGTGAAGAGGAGATGGGAGTGGGTAGACTCAGATGAAATTAATAATTAAGCCCACGCACAAACACACACATGAACATACACACAAAATTCTAAAGGTTGGCACACTGGAAAGCCCATGACTGGTGGAATTATATAGGCCTGAATTGAAGCCCTATCAGGTGTTTGGGAAAATTATTTCACCTTTTAGTACTTAAGTTTTGTTTTGTTTTGTTTTTAATCTGAGCAGGGGGGAAAATCATCCAGAGAATTATGATGAGAATTAAATGAGAGAATTACTATAAAGGCATATGAAGTCAGAATGCCTGGATTCTGGGCTCACAGAATCGTGGCAAGTGATTTTATGTCGCAGAACTTCAGACTCCTCATTTTTAAAAACAGGAGTAAGTATAGTACTTCTGTCATAGGTTCATTGTTAAGACTAAATGAGATAGGTATGCCTGAGTGGTTCAGTCGGTTAAGCGTCTGGCTACAGCTCAGGTCATGATCTCGTGGTTTGTGAATCTGAGCCCCCCGTCGGGCTCTGTGCTGACAGCTTAGAGCCTGGAGCCTGCTTCCGATTCTGTGTCTCCCTCTCTCTCTGCCCCTCCTCTGCTCGTGCTCCATCTCTGTCTCTCAAAAATGAATAAACGTTAAAAAAAATTTTTTTTAATAAAAAAGACTAAATGAGATAATGTGCAAAGGACCTGGTCCAGTGCCATTTTGGCTGGGTAAAACTCTTGAGTCACTTTTCCTCTTACAACTTTGCAGTTATTAGTGTGTTTTCTTCTAGCTATGGAGAAGCCTAAAGCCAGTCTCAACTCTTTTCCCTTGTAGGTAATTTGTTTTTGTTTCTTTTAAGGTTTTATTTTTTTTTTAATTTTTTTTTTTAACGTTTATTTATTTTTGAGACAGAGAGAGACAGAGCATGAACAGGGGAGGGGCAGAGAGAGAGGGAGACACAGAATCTGAAACAGGCTCCAGGCTCTGAGCTGTCGGCCCAGAGCCTGACACGGGGCTCGAACTCACGGACCGTGAGATCATGACCTGAGCCAAAGTCGGACGCTTAACCGACCAAGCCACCCAGGCGCCCCTTAAGGTTTTATTTTTTTAGAGCAATTTTAAGTTTACAGTAAAATTGCAAGGAAGGTACAGAGATTTTCCACATACTCTCTGCCCCCCATATATATAGCCTTCCCCATGATCAATGTCATTCACTAGAATAGTACATTTTTACTAAAGATGAACCCATATTGACATGTTATAATCACACAAAGTCCAAAGTTTACCTAAGGGTTCACTCTTGATGTTGTACATTCAATGGGTTTGGACAAATGAATAATGACATATATCCATCTTTATAATATCAGGCAGGGTGTTTTCACTGCCCTAAAAATCCTCTTTGCTCTGTCTAGTCATCTTCCCTCCCCCAACCCCTCTGCCAATCACGGATCTTTTTATTGTTTCTGTAGTTTTGTATTTTTCAGAGTGTCATAGAGTTGGATCATACAGTATGCAGCCTTCTCAGACTGGCTCCTTCCACTTAGTACTCTGCACTTAAGTTCTTCCATGTCTTGGTCCTCCATGTATTATAGTTTATTTATCCAGTCAAGATGCAGGGCATCTTCGTTGCTTTCAAGGTTTGGCAATTAATGAATAAAGTTGCTGTAAATGTCAGCATGCATGTTTTTATGTGGACATATGGTATCAGCTCCTTTAAGTAAATATTAAGGAGCACAATTACTGGATCCTATGGTAAATATATTTAATTTTGTAAGAAAACACCAAACTGTCTTCCAAAATGGCTGTACCATTTTGCATTCCCATTCGGCAATGCTTGAGAGTTCTTGTTGTTCTACATCCTCATCAGCATTTGGTTTTGTCACTGATTTGAATTTTGACCATTCTAATAGGTATGTGGTGGCATCTCATTGTTTTCATTTGCATTTTCCTGATGACATATGGTGCGAAGCATCTTTTCTTATGCTTATTTTCCATCTGTATATCTTCTTTGGTGAGGGGTCTTTAAGGTTGTTGGCCCATATTTTAACCAGTGTGTTTGTTTTCTTATTGTTGAGTTTTAAGAGTTCTTTGTACTTTTTGGATAACTATCTTTTATCAGATGTGTCTTTTGCAAATATTTTCTCCAATCTGTGTATTCTCTTCTAATTCTCTTGATAATGTTTTTTGCAGAGCAAAAGTTTTAAATTTATTAATTTTTTATTTTATGGGTAATTTCTTTGGTGTTGCATCTAAAAATGCATCACCATAACCAAAGACACCCAGGTTTTCTCCTATGTCAACGTTCTAGGAGTTTCATAGTTTTGCATTCCACATTTAGGTCTATAATCCATCTTGAGTTAATTTTTGTGATGGGTTTAAGGTCTGTGTCTAGATTCATTTTTTTGGTAGAAGGAGGGAAGAGGGCATACAGATGTCCAGTTGTTCCAGCACCATTTGTTGAAGAAATTATCTTTACTCCATTGTATTGCCTTTGCACTTTGATCAAAGATCACCTGACTGCATTTATTGAGGGTCTATTTCTGGGCTCTGTATTCTGTTATATTAATCTATATGACTGCTCTTCACCAATATCACACTCTTGATTACTGTATCTTTACAGTAAGTCTTGAAATCAGGTAGCATCAGTCCTCCAAATTTATTCTTCACTTCTGATATTGTGTTGGGTATTTTGGGTCTTTTGCCTCTCCATATAAATTTTAGAATCAGTTTATCAATATTCATAAAATAATTTATTAGGATTTGATTGGGATTGCATTGAATCCATAGGTCAGGTTGGGGATAATAGATACCATGTCAACATTAAGTCTTCCTATCAATTAACATAGAATATCTTTTCATTTATTTAGTTCCTCTTTAATATCATTTGTCAAAATTTTATAGTTTTCATCGTATGGATCTTTTGTACATTTTGATATATCTAAGTATTTTATTTTTTTGGATGGTAATGGAAATGTTATTGTGTTTTTAGTTTCAAATTCCGCTTCTTCATTGTTGGCACATAGGAAAGCAATTGACTTTTGTATACTAACTTTGTATACTGCATCCTTGCTATAATCACTTATTGGGTCCAGGAGTTATTTGATTTTTTTCAATGTTCTACATAGATGACTGTGCCATTTAGGAGAAAAAAAAATGAGGAAAAGGAAAAGATGAAAAAGGAAAAAAAAGAAACAAGACTTTTATGTTTTCCTTCTAATTTGTATACCTTTTCTTTTCTTTTTTCTTTTTTTTTAAGTAGGCTTCACCCCCAACGTGGGACTTGAACTCACAATCCTGAGATCAAAACTGGCACTAAGAACAAGAGTTGGATGCTTAACCACCTGAGCCACCCATGTGCACTTACCTGTTATTTTCTTTTCTTGCCTTATTGCATTAGCAAAGACTTCCAGTATGATGTTGAAAAGAAGTGATGCAAAGGAACATCCTTGTCTTTTACCTGATCTTAGTGGGAAAGCTTTGAGTTTCTCACCATTAAGTATTATATTAGTTGCATATGTGTGTATACATATACATATGTATACATAACTAAATACACTGGCCACTATTATTGTTTTTAACAAACTGTTATCTGTTAGAGCAGTTAAGAATAAGAAAAAAAAATTTATCTTCACTTGTTCGTTTTGATGCTTTTCCTTTTTTCTATGTAGATCTGAGTTTCTAATGTATATTATATTCCTTCTAAGGAATTTCTTTTAATTTTTCTTGCAAGGCAGGTCTATTAGCAAGCAATTCTGTCAATTTTTATCTACATTTTTATTTCTCCTTCACTTTTTAATAGTAATTTTTCAGGGTGCAGAATTCTAGGTTGATGTTTTTATTTCTCTTAACACTTCATTTTATTTTATTTTGTTTTATGTTATTCTATTCTATTCTATTCTATTTTGAGAGAGAGAGCAAGCAAGTGTGCAAGCAGGGGGGAGGGAGAGAAATTTAAGCAGGTTTCGTGTCCAGTGCAGAGCCTAACATGGGGCTCAATCCCACGACCATGATGAGATCATGACCTGAGCTGAAATCAAGAGTCAGGTGCTCAACCGACTGAGCCACCCAGGTGCCCTTCTCTCAACACTTTAAATATTTCACTCCATTGTCTTCTTGTTAGCATGGTTTCTGAGAAGTCACATGTAATTACCTTTGCTCCTCTTTAGGTAAGGTTTTTTTTACCTCTAGATTTTTTCACTATTTTTTATTTCATCTTTGATTTTCTGTTATGTGAAAATTATACAAACTTAGGTGTAGTTTGTTTGTTATTTATCCTATGTAGTGTTCTGGACTTCCTGGATCTGTGGTCTCATGTCCGACATTAATTTGGAGAAACTTTCCATCATTATTGTTTCAAACCATTTATTCTGTCCCTTTTTCTCTTTCTTCTCCTTATCACTGGGTATTCTCATGAGTATTGTCATTATGTGTAAGCCTTTGTTCTCTTTGCTTTTTGGTCTTTTCAGGTATTCTGTTGATATATCCTCTAGCTCAGAGTCATTCCTCAGCCATGTCCAATCCACCAATGAGCCCATCAAAGACATTCTTCATTTCTGTTACTGTTTTTTTTTTAATCTCTAGCATTTCTTTTTTTTTTTTTCCATTACAATTTCCATCTTTCTGCTTACACTGTCCACCTGTTCTTGCATGCTGTCCACTTCATCCAGTATATCCTTTATTATATTAATCATAGTTGTTCTAAATTCCCAGTCTGATAAATCTAATGGCTGTTATCTGATGCTTACCCTGTTTCTTCAAATTGTGGTGGGTTGTTTTTTTTTTTTTTTGCCTTTTTTTATGCTTTATAACTTTATCTTGATAGCTAGACATGAGACACTAGGTTAAAGGAACTTCTATAAATAGGCCTTTAATAATGTGCTGGTGAGGTGTGGGAGAAGGGACAGGGGTTGATAGTTCTATGATTAGGTCTGTGTTTTCATGAACCTATGCTCCTGGACTGTGAACTTTACAAGGATTTCTCAGCTTTTTTTCTCCCCTGTTGGGTGGGACAGGATGGCTAATGAGGGCCGGGATTGGATATTTCCTTTCTCCAGGTCACTTAAGCTCTGATAATACCCCAGGTTAAACTCTGGTGAACTAGTTTTCCCTGAAGAGCAGGCCTTAATTAGAAAAACAGAATGCTCTGGTGTATTTCAAAATGGTTCTTTTCCCCCTGTCTCAGTTGGAAGACCTAGGGATTTTCCTCCACTACTTAGTACCTTAGAAATCTTACAATTTGGGGTACACCCCCTACACCATGTCTGGGTCCCCCTGGAGATTTTCACTTTCAAGTTGTCCACACTGAGCCTCCAGCAACTCATCAGTTACAGTTCAGGTTCTCCCATGCTGGGGCTGCAACAGCTTCTGTTTCTGAGTCTCCACGTCAGTAAGCCCAGGTTCCCTGTATTTGCTTGTCTCTCCAACCTTAGGTGCAGCACTTTGCCCTGTGTCTTCCCATCCTATGGATCCAAGAAGAATGGTTAATTTTTCAGTCTGTTCAGCTTTTTACTTTTTAAGCTCTGTTGGCGACTTCCAACCTCCTTATAAGTGGAATTAGAAATTAGATAACTTGGTTTTCATGCCTGAATAAGTGAAGTAATCTTCCTTTACGCTTTCATTCATTCAACATATATTTTCTGGACACCTGTAACTTGCCCAACGTTTTCTAGGCACTAACAATATAGCTGTGAACAAAACAAACTCATGGCTTCACAGAACTTACGTTTTGGCAGAACCTTGAAGTTTAATAGTTTACTAAGGGTGTATCCTTGTGCTAATTATTCTGTTTTTAATTCACCAAGAACATAGGATGTTCTTTTGATCTTAAAATTAAATTTTTGCATCTAGTTTGCTTATTTGTTTTGTAATGACTTTGATTTGATTCTCATTTTAAGCTTACAACCTCTCTTCAACTGTCATTTCAGCTTTGAGTTCCTACTCATTCAATACAGGTTCTCATTATGTTCTACAGAATGCAGCATTTATAAATTGTTTTCTATTCCTTTAGTTCATATTTTCATTTAGGTTAGACTCTATCTTTTGCATGCAATGCATGGCTTCCATGCTGTGCTATAGTATTTTTCCATCACTGCCATGTCATTTTATGACATGTTTATGTTTCATCTTGCTCATTCCCTGCTATCTCTTCTGAGATTTTATTATATATTCTATACTAAGACTCTCTGCTTCTCTCTGCTTGCTTGTAGCTGGGGTGGAGGGTGGTACACCATTCAATAAAGGAAGACCTTCAAGCTTTAGATCATTTCTTGACTTGTAGCTCCAAAGTCCCCCTTTCCATAAGAAAGAGGCAGCTTCATTGTTCCTTTCATTATCACCATTTTCTTTTTAGCAGCAGTTCTGCTAATCATTGATCAGGAGAAAAGGAGAAAAGTTTGCCCTCCAGGATTTGAGTGACATAAGGAACATAAACCATCACTACTCTTCTTTACTACTCTCTGGAAACTTTTTCACACTCCCCACTCCCCAACTTCCAACAACATGTTTTGGAATGTTTTACTTAGGTCAGTATTGTTTAACCTAATGCAGTATTGTTTAATGCAGGTAGGAAGCTTTAAAAAAATTCTACATTTAGGATGCACCCCAGACCAACTAAATTAGAATTTCTGTAGAAGATGCCCCAATATTGTGTTGAAAGGTTCCCAAGGTGAAACGTTTTTTTTCAATGCTTGAGACTAAGCTTGAGAACTGCAGGCTTAGGTTCTGTTCCTTTCCTTCTCTGGTGGCAGTAGGTGACTTTTAAAAACTCTTTTTGTTCATTTTGTGGATATGCATTTCAGGAGAAATTTGATGGTAAGATTTTATGGTATGGTAAAATTTTAACCTGCCATCTTCCTAATCACTGCTTAACAGAAAATTGAGAAGTTCTCAGTAACTGTTTGCTAATTGCTTATGTGTCTTTTTCATATGTATGATGCAGTCCTCTGAAATCCACTTCTTCTTTCCTTCATTCAACACACACCTATTTATCAGAGGAAAAACATCAACTTCCCGTTTCATTCATGCGTGATAGAACAATCTTTATTTTGAATAAAAATAATAGTATAAGTGTTATAGTTATACCTAGTATTTGGAAAATCATAAAGTCACTTATTCAAAATTTGTGGGATCAAAAGTCACAACTCTTCTCTTCAACACCTTAAGTGTGTGTGTGTGTCTGCCCACACAAGTGCGTGCTAGGAAAGGAGAAGTGACAGGGTCTTGAGAGATGCATATATTAAACATGTGAGTAGGAAAAGAGGATCCAGTGAAGGTGACTTTGAGAATTCAGAAAAATAGAGCAACTGGAAAATAAGCTTTAGAAGAGTAGAAAGCATGTCTAAATTGTCATTTTGTGTCTTCAGTGCCCACCATAACTAGGTAGTTGATATATATTGGTAAAATGAATGAATGAATGAATGAATGCAAGAGTAGTGTCATGGCTGCCAAGAGAAGAGTGGCAGAACATATGCTACAAAGTGTCATCTTGGAACTGATAATAGAAGCTATTGTGTTTGTTCACTGGGAAATGATGAAAGGGATCTCATAGATGCAAGAAGGGAAGGCAATGAAAAAGCAGAGGTAGTTTATATGGATTCCTTTCTCCAAAATCTGGTAATGAGGAAAAAAAGAAAGGTGAGGGGAGGGTAGTAAGTGATACTTCAAGAAGAAAGCATGATAGAAGAAAGTTTTATTTTAAAATTGTAAGGATGTGAGTGCACTGTACATCTAGAGAAAGAAACCATGGAGAGCACATGACTAAAGGGTAACAGGCCCCATTCTCCCATCTACACTGCATTACAATTCATTGCATACCCAGCAATGTTCTTACAGGGCTGTATTAACATGTTTAGCACAGAGAGGCAGAAAAAGATTAAGCACGTTTTTTTTCTTAACTACAGAATTCATCAAAGATTTACTATACCACATTTTATACGTACATTATTACATTAGTGGTATTTCCCATAGAACCCTTGACTATAGAACCCCTCCTTTTAATCCTAAGGGACTAGTGTTGCATACAACATGCTTTGGAAAATATGCTTTAAAATAAAAATTTTTTTAGAATTTCTACATCTAACTTCTTTTTAGTTGACATAAACACTATTAAAAAATAAAGCTTTTTTTGGTTTTGTTGTTTTATTTTTTAATTAAGTAGAATTACCAGAGTGTTATATAGTAGCTTCAGGTGTACAATATAATGATTCAATAATTCTCTATATTGCTCAGTGCTCATTATGATAAGTATGCTCTTAGTCTCTACCACCTATTTCATCCACCTCCCCTCTGGCAACCACCAGTTTGTTTTCTATATTTGAGAGTCTGGGAGATTCTCTTTATTACTTTGTTCGTTTGTTCTGTTTCTTACATTCCATGTATGAGTGAAATCATATGGTATTTGTTTTTCTCTGACTGACTTACTTTGCTTAGTGTAATACCCTCTAGGTCCATCCATGTTGCTGCAAATGGCAAGATATCATTCTTTTTGCGGCTGAGTAGTATTCCACGCTGTATAGACACTACATCTTCTTTATCCATTCATCTATCAATGGACACTTGGGTTGCTTCCATAATTTGGCTACTATAAATAATGTTGCAATCAACATATTTTTGTTTTATTACCATATCATCTTCTGTTATTTCCTATGGCAAGTATGCAATAATTGATTTTCATATGTAATTTACATAAGATTTAAGGGGAAGGATTTAAGTTTCATACTTCTGAGAGTTAGAACTGGACTGGAACACTGTTGCACCGTTTATTAGCTGAGTAATCTTGCACAACTTACTGAACCTACTCATGTACTGTATCAGCACAGACAATGATCACCTCGCAGCAGATACAGCCGTGAAACAGGAGCACAGTTAGGAGAGCTAGTTTCCACAAATGTCCAGGGAAGATTGTAACATAAACATGTAGACAGAGCTAAAAACATGTCAATTGAAATGCCTAGGAAAAACAAAGAAAAAAAGGAAAAGAAACCTAAAGGGCTTTGTGGGGGGAGAGATAGCACAGATTGTGCTTACCCTTGAAGAAAGGGCAAGAGCATAAGGCATGTGGTAGAAAATAAATGATAATCAGTTAATTAATGTGATCTGACTCACAGAGCAACCTAAAACTCTGATGGAAAACAGACATTTCTCCTTTTTGCTGTTTCTTATTAAAATATCAAGTTGTTTTGTAATATAACTTACACTTTAAAAATAATTAAGCTAAGCCTCTGACCAGCAAGCAAGCTTACCATGAACTGAGTGGAAGGCTTTAGAGTCATATCTGGTTTTATCTCCCATGAAATGAATGGAACACAATTTATGATACTCCTCAGTCACAAGGAACAAAAATAAGACCATCAAGTGCAGGAGTTAAGAGCATGAGTTTTGGTGTCCTGGGTTTAATTCTGGCTCTTGGACTCAGTAGCCATATGATCTTTGATAAGTAGCTTAATCTCTCTGAGCTCTTCATTTGTATAGTAGGCATAAAAATACAAAACATTAGGCTTGTCTCAAAGATTATGACAGTGTGTAAAGTGTTTAGCTTAGTGTTTGATGACCAAATACATATCTCCGTATCCTTCAAAGTTAACTCCCAATGAATGATAGCTATTATTATTATAATATGGTGACATCATAACCATATAGCCTTTAAACTCAGTCAGATCTGGGTTCAATTCCTGGCTCCATCACTTTTTGGCTATGTCACCTCAGAAAGTTGCTAGTTTCTTGAGCCTGATTTTCATATTTAAAATGAGTATAAGAACACCAACGTCTTTGGTGACAGTAGAGGTTAAATGAGATAACGCATGTAATGTACATCTAACACATGGCAGGCATTCAACAAATGCCAGTCATTTTTACCACTTTCCTCAGAGAACAATGTCCAAATTTTACCATAGAATCCAAGGTCCTTTGTAGTCTGGCCAAGCTCTTTTGCCAGCCTCAGCTCTTAACATCCTCCTTCTATGCTCCCCTTCCTCTTTTCTTCCTTCTCTGCTTTCCCTAACTTCTCCCACTTCATAAAACTTCTACTCTTAAATCTGGGATTCTGTTCTTTAAGGAAATAACCCCCTTTGAGATTCCAGGCAAGGGATGAGAAAGGAAGCCCCTGTATCTGACCCCGATAATTAACTAAGCCAAAACCTCTCTTATATCAAGGCTCATAGTCACCTTGGGGATGGCTTGATCTCTTACAGCAATAAGACACTGTCAACTTTTTCTCTTCCTGAAAAATTGTATCACTTTAAAACACACACACATACACACTCACTTGGTGTTTCTCATTCTTCTCTGGTCTCTTTACCTCTCTTGCCAGTTTTTCATCTTCCACTACCTTACTGTTAGTAGTTACCCAGCACTAGAGACAGTGGTGACTATGACAGCCATACAGTTGTCATGAGCATTAAATGTAATAACGCAGCTGCAACTCAGTTTTAGCTGACTGTTGCTTGGAGAAATTTCACCCAGATTTCTATGTGAAATATCTTGATTTTTAAGGTTGGCAACAAATTTGAAAAAAAAAGAAGAAAGGTTTATATGTTGAAAAACACACCTGAATTCACTCTGTGGCCCCTCAGCTTGCAACCTTTGCTCTAGAAAATTCAGATAGCACTGCCCATGATTCTTGTGTGCATCTTGGGGCTTACAAGGATCACATTTGAGGACTCAACTTGACTATATTCCAAGCCCATGGCACAGTGTCTGGCACATAGCAGGCACACAATAAATATACATTCGATGAATGAGTTGCACAGACATCCCCTTTCATAGTTAAATTTATTCACTGTTACTCATTCTAATGGTTGGCTAAACATTTTGGTTTCATTCTTAGACTAGTTCCTGTTAAAGGTCTGCTATTGGTGTTTCCCAGCTGCTTCACTTTGCTATTCTTAGTACTTTGCTTTACAGTTTGTTTCAAAATATTCTGGATGCATCCTGCTTGTGTCAGACATGGTCATCACACTCCTTAAAATGCCTTGTCATCACTTTTATTTTCTGGCATCATCCTTTTCTGCAACATAACATTCCCAGTGCAGGCAAAATTCTTTCACGGTCTAAGGAATGATATAGGACTAGTCCACGGTTATTTCTCCCCCATCAGAGCATCTTCCTTCAACTGTATAGCTTAATGAAAATGGTTGTTTTTACTACTTCACTCATTCATTCAAAGCAAAGTTGTTGAATAAAAATCATTAAGAGTGTAACTCTGCTTGGCACAAAGAAGAAAAGACAAAGCACAACCTTTAATTTCAAGAAGCATAAGCATGTAAAGGCAGGTAAAATAGATGATAATAGTGTAATGTAATGTGTGCTATGAAGAGAAGGAGGCACACGGGAAAGGCAGTATATGTAAGGGGTTAAGAGCACTTGTTCTGGGAGCGCCTGGTGGCTCAGTCAGTTGAACATCTGACTCTTGATTTCGAATCAGGTCATGATCTCACAGTCATGAGATAGAGCCCCACGACAGGCTCTTAACTGATAGTGCAGAGCCTGCTTGGGGTCTCTCTGTCCCTCTCCCCACCCCTGTGTGCTCTCTCTCTCTCAAAATAAATTAAAAATAAACTGTAATTTAAAAAAAAAGAGAGAGAGACAGAGAACTGGTTCTGGAACACAGCTCCCAGTTTCCAAGTTTGGTCTCACTACTTACCATCTGTTTGAACAAGTCATTTAACATCTTTGTGGCTTGGTTTTCCCAACTGTAAAATGGGGTGTAAGGGAATCTACCTTGTAGGATTACTATTAAGATTTAAGTGAATTAGTAGGTGTAAAATGTTTAGATTAGTATCTGGTATAAAGTAAGCACTCAATAAATGTCATGCTACTACCACAGAAGGTACACTTAACCCTGTGTGTGTGGTTGCTGTGTAGAAGTAGCTAGGCAGGGGCGCTGGTGGCTTAGTCGGTTAGGTGTGCGACTCTTGGTTTCAACTCAGGTCATGATCTCACAGTTTGGTTTGTGAGATCGAGCCTGGTGTCCAGCTCCACACTGACATCGCGGAGCCTGGTTGGGAGTCTCTGTCTCCCTCTCTCTGCCCCTCCCCCCCCTCAAATAATTAAATAGATATTTTTAAAAATTAGCTAGGTAAAGAGAAGTAAATTCAGAAAGATTTTCCGGAGGTAATTATTGACATAAAGATTTCTTTCCTCAACAAATTCTTATCAGGTATTTACTATACGCCAGGAACTAGATGAATACATGTAAAACAACAGAGGTTGGAACATATAGATGGAAAACTTCCTAGACAATGGGAACAGCAGGTTCAAAGGCATGAAGATGTGAGAGGTCCAGGCGCTCTTGGAAGTGCAAATAGTTCAGTGTGAGGGAGAACAGGGTGAGTGAGGGTTGAAGTAGGGCAGGAGAGAAGACAAAGAAGTGGGAGTGAGGCCTCAGATTGTAGGCAGCTTTGTATAGCACACTGTGGCATTTGAAATTGATTACATAGACTTAGGAGCCAAGGAAGGTTTTAAGCTGGGGAGTGACTGTGATCAGATTTGTGTTCTCACAACATTATTCTGGTGATATTAATCTGAGCAAACACAATTTTCTTCACAAAGCGAGACCTCCCTCAAAACTCCTGAGTGGAATGGTTTTTTTATGCAAATCAAAATTCATGGAATTTGAAATAAAAGCACTTACAAATTCGGAACTGAAAGTGAGTTTTCCACATGTGCAGTATAAATAATACTTTGATTGGAGCATGAGATATTATCTCTGCCTAAAATAACCAACTCAGGCCTGGCCCTTCTGGATCTATCTCATATCCTTTCTGTGTCTCACTCATTCATTCAACTAACAAACATCTATTGTGCTGGACAGGGCTCTAGGCTCTTGAGATACAACAATAAACAACAAGATTTCTGACCCCTGGAAGACAAACATAAATCACATTAAACATAATAAATGAAATATTAAATGAAATGCATATTTCGTAAATATTTTATTTTCATAAATATAACTATTTCCTATTTAAGGAAATATGAGAAGGGGATAAGTATTATTGATATTTAAAAAATGAAGCAGAGTAAGGAAAATTGGGATTGTCCATTCATGATAGGAAACACAACAGCATGATTTCAACAAGGAATGAAAGGACTGCAAAGCCCTCTGTGATATAAAATTCATGACAAACTCTATGGTGGGTGAAGTCGGCACTACACATGGGTCTAAGCAGGGAGCCACCCCTGAAAAACTGTGTCTGTGCACACATATATCCATATATATATTAGAATGATTTATGTACACATGTATTATATAAATCAAGACTTATAAAGCCTGTATAAGTCTGCTTTGAACAATGTGATATGGACAAGCCTTAAAATGGGCTGGAACATTTTCTCCCTGTTACTTCCATAATAAACAATTCCGGAGTTTGGGGTTGTGTGTGTGTGTGTGTGTGTGTGTGTGTGTGTGTCTGTGTGTGTGTTTTGGATAGCATCTCCTGCTTGGAACAGAGCTGGCCAGAGCCCCATTCTTCTACAACCTGTCCTGATAACAGCCCAACCCCACAGGAACCTCGATCTTTTTTTTTTTTTTTTAACCACAAAAACAAATAAACCCCCTTCAACCACATAGTATCATGCAGTGGTGTCCTTCATTACTAATCCGCCCTTTCTGTAGTCCTGACTCCAAGGGAAGAATGCCACCTACCGAATCATCCGCACCAGTCAGTTGGTCCTGCAAAGTGCAGCAACACTCAACTCAACCCGGTCGGCTCCAAATCCCCTCCCTCTGATTATTCTTTGGCCTTAAAAAAATTTGCCACTATTTGGGCTGTCAGGAAGTTATGCTCTCGGCGCAGATATCTGATAAACACTTCCACATATTGTAGCCTTCTCAATGGCTAAGCCAAATTTCAGAGTGCTCTCTCTTGCCTGCATGTTCCTTAACTGCGCTTTCACGTTCGGAATGCCAGTGTCTCTGCAGCCGCAGACAGCGGAAACCGCCGGTGCAAATTGTGCAGGGTCTGCTGACCTGCGGCTGCAGAAGCCAACGAGGGCTACCCGAACAGGCTAACGTTCGGGATTGCTCCAGAGGTTAAGCGACACTGGGGGCTGCTCAGTGTACGCGAACGCGGCACCCTGCGACGCGCAGCTCCATCCCGAGGCTTTGCGGGTGGAGTAGGGGTGGGGGTGGGGGTGCGGGTGTGGGCGACCCCTCTGCAGTCCGCCGAAAGCGAGGCGGGAGTCACCGCAACTCCTCCGTTCGGGCTGAGGTCGCCGCGACTGCGCCGCCGCACGCGCCGCCGCGTCGCGGTCCCCCGCGGGCGCAGCGCTGACAGGAATGGGGGTCGGGTGCGCGTGGGCCGGGCGGCGGGAGAGGCGCGTGTCCGTGCCCTAGAGGTCCCCGTTCGTGACACGGGCCGGTGAGCTCCCGCGGGCTAGCAAGGTCAGTCGGTCGCCTGTACCCCTAGCAGAGCCGTGTCTGCAGAGAAAGACGCCCGGCCCCGCGCGCCGCAGTCCGAGGCAGCCGCTGGGAGCGCCGCGGCCGGGGGACGGCGGCCGGGGGCGGGTCCCCGCGCGGGGCGCCAGGCGCGG